>NC_030990.1:2784336-2889667 GCF_000149955.1 Fusarium oxysporum f. sp. lycopersici 4287
TTTGTGTCGTTGGCAGTACAGATAGGGCGGCTATCGCTTATATCGTGGTGGTGAAGACGCCCGGAGATCCCAAGGGGGGATGATAATGGGTGCGTGTTCGTTTCGGTTTGAGGAGGGGGGGGCAATGACGACAGAGGGGGTGGTGGAAGGGCACAACAAACACAAACAACAACAAGAAGACGAGATAGCCGCAACAGGATATGGCGAGGCTTCTTGTTCAAATGGTAGAAGGGTTGAGCAGGGCAGAAGCGTAGATACGTACCTTGAGTCGTGGAATTTATAGTAGTTTGAGGGTTTGTTTAAGGAAAAGCGAATAAACAAAATTCGGCTGAGAGGAGCTTCAGTTGAAGGAGTTGGCAGATGGCGAATGGGGCCAAGAGAAAGAGAAGAGAGATGAAAAAAAGAAGTGGTTTTGTTTTGCGGGACGAGTTGAGTTGAGAGAGAGTTAGACGGGGGAGTTATTGTCAAGTTATTGGTTGGGGGTGACGAAAGCGCGAGAGATATCGAGGAAGGGGCACCTCTGGGCAGTGACTGCCAGTGCCAGCAGCCAGTCAGCCCCATATACGTACCTTGATTAGCCCCCCACCCAATTGTCACCCACCTGCCATGGTGATCCATTGAAGCTGGCTGGACCTTGGAACTTCAGTGGACACCCAACAATGGACAATCGCTCTTCTCATTCATGCTTAATCTCATTAGGTTGTCTTGTCACGATTGCAAGTTGCCAACCGAAAATGGGCCTCTATTGAGGCCTCGCATTGATGGGTGATGGGTCTTGGATCTAGGCATCCTTACTGCATTGTCTCCCTCGGTAATTCGCCTACCGAACTGTCACGCCTTACTTTTCAGCTTAGGTGGTCCCATAGAACTGTCCATCCCTTTCTTTTGAGTATCTCGACGTTGAGAACTATGTTCATCTTGGCCTTGAATCTCTGGCCGACAAAAGCCGTTAATAGCGGAAAGGCACGTCAACGGCTAAGAAACGGGCACGTTAAACAAGGCGACTTTACAAAAAAAAGAAAATGAAATGAGGGGTCCATAGTGTCAAGTGTCATCATCGTCATCATGCGACCCGACCTGATTGCTCTTTTGCCTTGTCAGTCAGGCTGACGGTGTGCTAGGAACAGCCACATAAGTGCCGACACGAGACTTTGGTTGTGGGACAGGAACGGCAATCTCAATGCTGCTGGTCAGATTCATCATTCTCATATTGGATCACGAGTTAGATCTCGCTCTCAAGTTGGTTGACCGCTCTGCAGTGAATACACCTCGCCTCAGTCTTATAAATCCGCCAGACAGCTAGCATTGCACTTCATTCATTACTCCGACAGAGTCGAAACATCCGATTTCATTTGATGAGTAGTCTAAGGTACTAAGTCACAGAACTGTACGAATGGCTGGAATGTATATTGGCGGAGCACATCTGCCCGGTTTATACTTGGGTTGAGTATATTGTGTTGGTTTGGCAGTTTACCTGATTCACTGACGTCGTTATCCAAAAAGCCACGATACAACTCCCTCCGACTACCAGAGCAGTTATCCCGATATCTCGTGAGGTCTGTATTGACTAATAAATCAGTTAACCTGGAACACCACACAGCACCTAGTGACTACTTATTATGGTATTGTGTATGTTACTAGCATGTAGAATAAACCCCGATAAAACCCCACCTGAAGAGAGCTCTGATGTCATGCAATGGCTCCGGGACCAAGCTGTGTGTGGTACATGTGATGCGCCATCCAAAAGTTGTGAAGGTCGAGCATCGAATGCAAGGAAACCCCGAGCTTCATAATAAACTCAAAAAATACCGATAAACCAAAGTGCTATTCTGCACAATTTAGGGTAGTTATGCCTGACCAGGCACCCTAGAGCTATATCCTGGTCCCTGGCTGGCTCAATTCCGTTGTCTCGTAGGCTGAAAGATCATGACCCAGATCCGAGCTTGCAGGCGGAGCTGGCCGGGATTTGCCGCTAGGCCGGCCATGATTGTTAATCCAGTACCTGGTTTTACCAGCCCGTCATGTGCCAATATCAAGTAACGGCCTAAGGCGACCATAGCATTCTACCCTTGGCCTGAGCTCGTCGTCAGATCATCTCGGCTCTTCCACCAGCAACCCTCCAACGTCATCGGCTACAAAACAAAGCACATCTCCAATCCTTCTCTGTCACTAGCAAGCCAAGACAAGAAATCAAAACTTCAACGCCAGCATGCTTCGCACAACCTTCCGCCAGACAGCCGCCTTCCGGCCTGTTCGATGCTTCTCTACCACTCCTCGCGTTATGACTGAGGGAGCTACTGGTTCAGTCCGTCCCACTGGTGGTTCTGGGTGAGTTTTCCACCCACGGTCCAATTGACATGGGGATCGAAGGATTCTGACATTTGTCATTCTCTAGTGATGCCTTCCAGCGACGGGAGAAGGCCAACGAGGATTACGCTATCCGCCAGCGCGAGAAGGAGAAGCTCATTGAGCTCAAGAAGAAGCTCCAGGAGCAGCAGCAGCACCTTGACCGTCTCTCCAAGCACATGTAAGCTACCCATGTACCATCCGCGCAGTTGTCGGACACCCGAGTTGAGCATACCTCTAACTTCAATTCCCCTTCAGTGACGAGATCACCCGTGAGCAGGGCGGCGAGAAGAACTAAACAACTCATACCTCGGATTACCGGATACCCCCGGCAAAGACTGCGGGGAGAAATCATCAGCTCTGACTGAGGTTCAATCCCGCTCGCCAAGATCGATGGATGTACATTTATCAGTTGGGGGAACTCGACCTGACTTGAAATTGCACTTCTTCCAGTGCTTGTCTTTTTCCATAGTCTAAACTAGTGTACAAGAACAATCACGCATTTGCACTCCTCAACATTGGATTTCCAGATGTCGCCCGTATCCTTGTTACTCTAAACTGAGCTGTACTGCACGTCTTCTCTCCGTGTTCATATCTGATACAGAATTATCTGAATTCCTTGCCTAAAACTCCAAGCCAATAATTATTGCCCCCTCCTCATCGTCGACCCATGTAAGAGCGATAGAAGCTCTCTGCCGCATCATTATCAGAACCGGCATAATGACTTCCTAGGTTGCTGCTCGATTTCTGAGCAGCCGCGACCTTGGCTTGCAGCGACGAGGCATTAGCATCAATCCACTGCAATTGTGTAAGGTGGCCATTCAGGACCCGAACAATCTGGCTCAGCTGTGTACTGGGTTAGCAAACCTTATCCAGGGTAATAAAAAATGGAACGGAGCTTACAGGGTCCTCAGGCTTAGCACCCTTGTTCAATGTCCCTGAGATGTCATTGATTTCCTTGACCATCTTGGAGAGATCGCGCGACTTTTCATCCAATTGTTGCGTCAGCTTCTCCGCAAGCTTGTATGTACGTTCTCGTTCTTGGTCAGGGCCAGCTAACTGCTCACCAGGACCAAGCTGCTTCGCAAACATATCCTGAACCTCAGACTCATATCGGTCCAACCAAGCCTCGAGCTCATCTTGCTGGCTTTCTACAGCAGCAAGCTGTCGCTCGATTTCATGGCTGGCTCGTTCAGCCTCGAAAGTATCCAAGTACAACTTCTGGATCTTCTCGCCGTTATCCACCAGGCTTCTGTCCCAGGTCGACACAGTGGTGGCTTGCTCCTTAAATTCCTTCTGGTATTTGGAGAGATCGGATGCCCAACGTGTGACAATGTCCTCCATGGTTTTGTTCTTGAGTCGCGCCATCTGGGATGTTGGGCCAGTCGTGGAAGCGCCTAGGGCTCCAGGGGTGGCACTGGAAGCCGCAGACTTAGCTGCATCCTTGCTGGCGTCTGTGGTAGGCTTCGCACCAAACAGGCTGCTGGCAGCAGCAGGAGTTGAGCCAACCGCAGGGGCAGTAGTAGTTGTTGCACCAGCTGTTGCAGTCGTGGTAGCTGCAGAACCGGCCGGCTGGCTGGATGCAGGTGCTCTGAACAGACCACCGGCTGGCGTTGAAGTAGATGATTCGGTAGATGGCTTGGGAGCGCCGCCAAAAAGACTGCCAGCGCTTGCTGAAGTTGTGGCCGGAGCCGCTGTAGAAGTTGTACTTGTTGCAGGTTTGGCTCCGAACAAACCTCCAGCTGTTGTTGTAGCAGAAGCTCCTGAGGCAGCAGAAGTTGTTGCGCCGCCGCCGAAGAGGCCACTCGCCGGTGTCGAGCCTGGAGTTGTAGTCGCTGGGGCTGCAGGTTTGGCACCGAATAAGGAGGCTGTAGAGTTGGCAGGGGCCGTGCTTCCGGCTTGCGAAGCCGCAGCAGGCGGAGCCCCTTCAGTCTTCGTACCGAACAGGCCTCCGGCCGCGGGAGTAGAGGCTGGAGCCGGCTTTGCTCCAAAAAGACCCCCGGGAGGAGCGCTGCTTCCGGACTGCGCACCCCCGAAGAGGCCGCTGGATGATGCAGCTGCTGTAGTGCTGGGTTGGGCAGAAGGAGCAGACGTGCTTGCAGGTTTCGCTCCGCCGAATAAACTAGAGTTTCCACCGGATGCTTGCGCGCCTGTATTGCCGAATAATCCACCAGTAGGCTTCGAAGAGTCAGCGGGTGGTGCCCCAGCTGGAGTCGTAGATGGTAAAGCGAAAGTTGGCTTAGCAGGAGTTGCAGCCCCAGAGGCGGCGTTTCCGAAAAGGTTTGTGGTTGCAGAAGAAGGGGTAGCTGTCGCTGCCTGGTTGGCATTATTCTGGCCGAACAGACCAGCGCCACTACTAGCAGTAGTAGAAGAGCCACCACCGCCGAAGAGGCCAGTGGCTGGCTTGCTTGCATTGTTCCCATTGTTTCCAAAAAGTCCTGAAGATGCAGGGGCCGTTGAATTGCTGGCACCACCACCAAACAATCCACCGCTAGCAGGTGCTGAAGTAGCGGCTGGCGTAGTAGACGAGGCACCCCCAAAAAGACCACCCGTCGCAGGAGTTGTAGAGCCACCACCGCCGAAGATACCACCAGAAGAGGGAGTGGTAGAAGTGTTGGCTGTGTTTGCGCCGCCGCCGAAGAGATTGCCGCCGGGCTTCTGCGCCGAGGCACCGCTTTGCTGACCAAACATATTGGTTGCGCTGCTGGTCGGTGTTGTGGTGTTACTGGCAGAGCCACCAATCGAGCCGAATGAGAAGCTAGGAGTTCCTGTAGCTGCTCCAAAAAGGCCCCCCGAAGCTGGCGCAGTCGATGTCGTGTTGTTGGGCGCGCTGGAAGAGCTTGCGTTTCCGAAGCTGAACGACATCTTAGGAGTTGAAGGCCGAGATCAGCTTGCTCGAATCGGGGGATTTATCGGTCGCGAGTACCTGATCCAGTTTGGAGAAGTATCGAGACGTCGAAGAAGAGGTTTCCCGGTAGTCGAAAGCAAGACCTGGGATGATGACTACGTAAGTCGAAATGGGAAGATTGTGGTCGTTGATGGCAACGGATGTGTTGAAGGCGGCTGGTCCGCATAGCATTTGGGAGCTTTTTTTGTGGAGACGCGTCCTGAGATGAGCATTTACCGCTAGCTGCACCGTGTCCGTGCTAGCCTACTTCGGCAACCGTTTCACATTGTACGTTATAAACGGTGTTTATTCAGTTTGGCTGTAACTTCAGATCTCGATAAAGACAAAATATTAACAATCATGACGGGTGAATTCAAACACAGAGCTTTGGAGTATGACACCCACGAATGAAAGTTCTGTACGGTGTTTCATCATAATAATACAACAGAAGTCATCAGCTACGCTGCCTTCGTTTAACCTTCTGGTCGTAAACATTGAGTATGTGGTGAAACATTTTGAATGGAAGACGCAGTATATGTATGATAGAGCAGTCTTCAAGTTGAGATCAGTTGGCTTATGATAATGATAGGAAGTGGAATGTAAGATGCGGCACTGTCTAAATGGGACGATAAGTATTATGTTTTATGTATGTTGAAGATAGTAAGCATTGTGCTTCAGTTTCAGATGAAGGATAGATCTTGTGCCAAAGGTTGACAATGAACTGCTACTAGTCATCATCTCAATTTTCTCGTATCCATGCTAATGGGCCCAAACAGTACCTAAGGTTAGTAGGTAGGCCGGTAGCAAAGAAAGTTACAAGCATCGAAAATTACTTATTGCATCGTTCCTTTCAAGTTTCATGTAGTCTCACTATCATACTAATGCAGCAATATGCCAAGTATCGTGGCGTCAATCGAACCCTCCGACCCAAATACGGTGACCATGCTGTGTTCTAGACCAAGCTGATGCAGGGATAACTCAAAGCCAAGGATCGCGAATGGATGGATTGGATGGGATGGGCAAGAGCCGCCCAACTGAGTTGAAGAAAAGAGGTAAGTGTTGGTAGCCCCACGTGATACTTGTCCACTTGAGCTCTACCTTAGGTAAGGTAGTAGGTAGCTCTCACGAACTGATGGACGGGAACGATCTCTTTTCTTGATTTATTCGTACCGATCATATTCTACCTAATCAAGTTCGTTGCTGTAACTAGCCTTAATTCGTTCTGTGCGCCAGCCCTCCTTCAACGACAGTCGTATTACACTTTACCGCCCTCACCTCACCACCTCAGGCTCCCCCAATACCGCGTTAAAGCCATTAAGCCTGCTCAGCTGTTAGCCCTGTGTTCCTTGAACCCCACGCCGACTATCAATACCGCATGTTCTAGATCTCGAAACACCATTTCCATCCAACTACCGTCATCATGACAGACGCCGAGAAGCTTGAGCTTCCCAAGGGTGCTCCCGTTGAGGACCCTGGAGCCCACGAACTTGGTATGATGGCACCGATTTTCGGACAATCGACCACCCTTGCTAACATGTTGTAGCTGAGGAGTCCGAATCCGACGACCAGTTTACCGATGCTGCATCTGGCGCGGGAAGTCCCAAGATTAGTTCGCCAATTCCCAAGACCCGGGTCGAGAAGGTCGACGATCAGCCATCACACGGCGAGGTTCCAGGAACTGAAGCATACGAGATGCGGGGGCAAGATGCTCAGCCTGACGAGATTGCGATTGCTCCAGAGACGGGCGCATCTCAAAATGCTCCCTCTACGCCCGAAATCAAAGCTCCCACGACCATCGTAGAGGAGGCTCCTGGGGCTAGGAGCCGATCGCACTCAATTCAATATGAGGAGAGGCGCAAAGCAGATGCTTCTCCGGACATTCTCGTGGATTCTGATGGTCAGGTCAAGGAGATTCAAGGCGAGAGCGCACATGTTGACAGCAATTCTGGTACGGGAGTAGCAAAATCCTAAAATCCAAAAGAATGATCATTGACCACTGAGACTCGCCCGCGTAGATAATTCAAGACCGTCACCCGATACTACAGACTCGAAATTACAAGAAGATGGACCTTCTGAAAGCCCCCGTGCCATAGCTGCTTCATTACAAGATGCTGACGATGATGATAACGATGACGATGACGATACACAACAAGATAATGATGGCGACGACGGTTTCGGCGACGACTTTGATGATTTCGAGGAGGGTAATGAGGACGATGACTTCGATGACTTTGAAGATGGCTTCCAGGAAGCGGAGACACCAGCGCCCACTGCCACACAGCCTCCGCAGCAATCTACATTACCATTCGTAAGATATACCTACGTTATGCCCCTTGTACTTCGCTCACCATTGTGTAGTCCATACCCGATTTTGATGGACTCGATCCAGAAGCAGTCGTATCTGCCTTGGAGCCTTTCCTCGCTACTCTATACCCTCCAGAAGAACTCGATCTTCCTACATTCCCTCCTCTCTCCAAGGACTCGGTGTTTTTCACAGCAAGGTCCGCATCTCTCTGGTCACAACTGGTAGCGCCACCTCCTCTCGCACCCCCTGATTGGATCCGCTCTCGCACACGCCGCCTCTTTCTCGTGTCACTCGGTGTTCCCGTCGATCTCGACGAGATACTCCCAGCCTCTAAGCAGAAGAAACTCGTCCTTCCTTCTCTCAACGTCCCCTCATTGTCCCCTAGAACGTCTACAGATTCCCGGTCTGTATCTAGGTTACGGCAAGGCGAAGGTAACAATTCATCTACTTCGGTTGATACGCAAGGAAAGCCATCAGCCTCGACAAGAAAGCGGCGCGGGCCTCCACCACAACCCGAGCTAGACCTCGTAGCTGCTCGTCATTTATGCCAAACAACAGACGAAGCGCTTGATGGTATGACTGATGAAGAATTAAAAGCGCACGTAGCCAAACTGGAAGGTTTGCAGGAAGCGGCCAAGGAAGCATTGGAATATTGGAAGAAGAGAACTGACGAAAAGATTGGCGATCGCGAAGCATTCGAAGGTGTCATAGAAAACTTGGTCAAGCACGCGCGCAAAACGCGCAAATAGATGTTATATATACTTGGAAGTTTAGTCATGAAATCTCTTCATTTCGTGCTATGAGCGTTTGGCTAAAACTTTTGGGTCTCCCTGTGAGGTTGGTGTAACCTCGATGCATTTACAGCGTAACTACATTTCTCATCCGCTAGTCACAGCCACATGTTCTTCGGAGCTCGTGGCATGGACTCATCTAGCTCCCCTTATTCTTTCGTCCCCATGCTCTCTTGTAAAATACCACCAAACACCAGGCCCCCTCCAGCGCCAACCGTCTACTCAAAATGCCTTCTGGGGCTTTGCCTCTGCAATTGGGCGTTCTTGAGCTCTTCATGTCATGTAGCCGGGAAATCATGCGAAAAAGCTGCTTAAGTCGTTCGTTGGTCTAGGTGGAAAGTCTAAGCAGTGCTGGGCTCGAGGGTCACACCACTGTGAAGGAGGTCAGTCGAATTATTCTGTATCGGGGGAGGGACTCATGTGTGTGGAAACTTACGCAGCAATGGTAGCCCAACCAATGAGACGCCAATGCTTCTCAATACGTCTGCTCAGAGCAACCTTTTCGCCGATGTTGGTGCAGGCGGGGCTGGTCAGGACAAGCTTAGCAGCGTCGTTCTTGATGGCAGCAACCTTGGCGCCAGTGGAGGTAGAACCAATGTTGACCATGATAACCTCGTTCTTAGCGAGCTTAGCAACCTTGGCTTGTTTACCATCGGCGGTCCTCACACCGAGCAGGCGGCGGAGAAGGTAGAAGTTGACCTCGATCTCACTGTAGATCTCGGGAAGGCGGCCCTTGAGACCCAAGACGAAACCGACCAGACGATCGGCTCGGCACAGAGTAGGATCAATTCGGGTGCCGACACCGATGAGACCACCGGGAACGGCGTACTTGAGGTCGTTGGCTTCGGAGTTAAGCGAGACGACTCGGCTGAAAATGGGAGTGCACTTTAGGGCACCGCTATCGTCTCGGGAGACAATACCAGGTCGGATCTCAATCTCATCACCAAGCTTGACAACACCGTGGAGAATAGAACCACCAGCAACACCACCCTTGAGGTCGTCGATCTCGGAACCAGGCTTGTTGACGTCGAATGATCGAATGACGATCATATGAGGGTCTATGCTGAAGTCTCTGGGAGGAACGGGAATGGTGTTGACAATGGCCTCGTTGACGGCATCGATGTTGAACTTGAGCTGGGCAGAGATGGGAATGACTGGGGACTTGCCGGCGACAGTTCCTCGGATGAACTTGAGGATGGATTGGTAGTGCTGCTGCGCAGCCTCTTCTCGCATAAGATCAACCTTGTTCTGGAGAATGATGATCTTGTCGAGCTTCATAATCTCAATAGCAGCCAAGTGCTCAGAGGTCTGGGGCTGAGGGCAAGATTCGTTACCGGCGATGAGAAGGAGAGCGGCGTCCATGACGGCGGCGCCTGACAACATGGTGCTCATGAGAATATCGTGACCGGGGCAATCGACGAATCTGTAAACATCAGCCATTATTCCGTACACGAGTTTTAATTAAAGTATCAACTTACGAGACGTGTCGCAATAGCCTGTAAGTACCGCCACAGCCATCTCTCTCACAAGGAGGGTCAACTTCCTTCTCACTCTTGTAACTGCGGTAGCATCCAGGTCGAGGGCATGCTTGGTTGTCGCATTTGTAGATCTTGGCGTTGGCATAACCCAACTTGATGGTAATGTTTCTGATCAACTCGTTCTTGAAACGGACAGTCTGGACACCAGAGATAGCCTTGACGACGGTGGACTTTCCGTGAGCTACATGGCCAATGGTACCAATGTTGATAGTAGCTTGACGGGCAATAATCTCGGGCGTCAAGGGGGTCAGGCTGGCAACATCGAGATCTTTGGGGTCGGTTTGCGGGGGCAGAGGAGGTTTTTGAGCAGCGGGCTCTGCGATAGCTGGGTTGGACTTCTTCAGAGCCGACTTGAGGGGCTTCTCATCACCAGCCTCGTTGTGGCCGACAGACTCGCCGGAGTCAGACTCGGACTCGATGTCGTCGTATTTGGGGTCGCCGTTGGCAGACATGATGAAGGCGGGGCAATTCGGACGGTATTTCAGAAGTGGTTTTTCGGTCGTAGAGCAGCGGGGGAGCGGTTTCGAGTAAGGTAATCGGTCGGCTGGATCGGTATAAAATTACGGTCCAATATTCGAAGGTCTCACGAATGGTTCTCCAGGTTGCGGGTCGTCGAGGGCCGAGATTTTGCGTATTTCGCCTTGATGATGGCAAAATTCCTCGTGTGCAGTCTCTCGAAATGGCTATGACTCTTACGCTAGGCCTGATGGGGCGCGATAGAGCGATAAGGATTTGATGCCCCTCCTCGGGTGAGCTTCGGCCAAAGTATCCAAAGTGTCCCACCTCCATGATACCAGTGAAGGTTACCCTGTGGCAGGTACCCAGGTTATGAGAAGAATACTGTAAGATACCTAACCTACCTTATGTAGTAAGGTGAGTAGGTTTCAGCGTGGATTGGCATTGATAGGTGTTGTGCGGCTATTTTCCTTCTCAAGCGATTATACAATTCTGATAAGAGGCGTGCATTATCAATCCTGTTAGTTGTTTCGTGCCCGTTGTAGGTCTTGGAAGCAAAGCGGACTACGGAGTATCATTACGGCAATAGTATGGTATCAGGACAAGCTAGCAGTCTTGAAGGCCCCTCATGGCCTCGGAATGATCATTGCCTATTGAGGCGTACCTTGTCTCGAACCCTCCTCTTTTTTTTTTCATCTGATCAATCGACCTATACATACAGGCTCTTGGTTTGTGAGACGACCTCCCGGAACTCAAGGAACGAATCCGGAATCAAGCTATCATTATTTTCATACGCTTTCAACTAATGAGCGGATTACGGATATAATGATGTTAACAAATACATGATTAACAATGCGTCTGGATTTAGGAGCAGATTAGCAATGATATGTTGTAGACAGTTTCTAGGTGATCACGTGCCAGAATTTAACCTTCCACTATCGATAAGACGCCAAGATGAAGGGGGGGGCGGTTAATATTGAATGCACCAGCCTCCTTGGATTATCAAATATTCAAGTCAAGAACGCTCAACTTCTCAAGACGGTGAGAGGGTTTTATGAGAATTGCTACATACTTAGCAAAATTCTCTCAAGTGATACTCGCATATGACATGGGGCTTGATGCTATCTTTATCAACTTGTGTATCCCGAATCATCACTGACCTTCCTAGAAAGCCTTGACATGTAACCTTGGATGGGGATATAGCTTGTTGTGTTCATGGTGTCTCACTGTTACAGCACAGCCATGAGCGACGATGACTGCATTGCTGCATCTTGGACAATTTTCCGGATACCGTGTGCAACCAACTACCAACTCGACCAATGCCTTGGAGCTGAAAAGCCACTCATTCGGCTGCTGCCAAGATGGATAAAGACTCTGGCCACCGGAAGTGCACAGGAAAACGCATGCATTTGCTTGAAATAAAGCTTGGATGGACCGAGTCACCCTGACAGATGCTTAATGCAACATCCTTGGTGGGCCACCCCCCAAGCTCAAGCATGGATCTCAGCATATCGAAACAAAACTCGTTTGTTGCCGCCGAAGCCTGCAGGTGGCTGGATGGCCATCTGGCTCATCACGGCTCTCAATGTGCTGATTGGTCATACAGAGGTGAAGATGTGAAGCGCCTACAGGAAGTAACCTATCAGACCGGCAGATCAACGTCCAGGGTCCAAAGAGCGGCTGCCTGGCACAGCCAATAGGACAACAAGGATACCCTCTATCAAAGATCCACGCTTCAACACCATGTCCTTTAACCGCCGGGCAACTTCTGCCATCCAGTGATATTGCTCAGCATGGGCAATCAACATGAGGGGCCTACCCGGGTACCATGCAAAAGATGTCCCGGACAATTCCAGCCGAATATGGTTGTTTCAATGGAACAATTGCCTTGTTGGTGTCTCGAGGGTCATGGGAGGACTGGGTACCCTGTCCGCACAATACAGTACCGCTTCACATAACACCGCAGCTTTCCCAAATCTCTCTTGTGATCCCCTCTCTATTTCCATTTGACTCGCCCGCCCGTGATCCTATATTCTCCAAGACTACTCAGAGTTCATACTTATCTTGGCGTTACGAACCTCAGCAAAGTTCTCAAGCGCTGACTCGCCGGTGACAAAACCAGGCCAGCGGAGTTTGACCTACCATCTTCACAATCACTTGGGCGTCTAAATCCAAACCGAGTCACTTAACGGGCGGCTGGCATCTGCCTATCACAAGTCTTGCTGCTATCCGCCCTTCTTTCTGGTAAGGCCATCCTCTGTTACTATTCTCGGCACCCCCCTCCCTCTCTCATGTCCTGTCCCGTTGCTGGCGTTTTAATGGTGTCGAATGAGCGTCCTGGTTCCCTATGTTGCCGCCAACCTCAAAACTCGCCATTTCCCACTCGAGTCCGCCAGGGCCGGACCTCTTTCCCAATCCTTTGATAGCTGGTCTCTCTGTTCTTTTGCAATTTTCTCTGTTCTATTACGGTTGCGAGCTTGGACTGCGTCGAAGCTCTTATACATCCACTTGCACATCTTGCTGTTGATATCTTTCTCCTCTCACACATTTACCTGTTATAAACATGGCTGGCCCAGGTTCGTCTCTGATCTGAGGGAGGGAACTGACGACGATCAACGATCCATAATGCTGACTGACGATTCTGTAGAAGATAGGAGGCGGCCTGCCGCACTCAACCTCGCTTCAGCACGACCTGGTACCTCGGAATCCTCATCCTCGGACGGCTCTCTGAAACCCCGAACTCCTCGATTTGCTGAGGCAACTTCAGTTCACTCACCTGTCGAGGCTCGGTCCCCCTTTGCCGACCCCGAGAAGTCGCACGTTGCTCAACCTCAACCCGCTGACGTTGGTTTTGGCTACATCGGCCAGCGAGAATCCATTCCCGTCCCAATGACTCCCAAGACGCCACTCAAGAGTGCCATGAAGGTGCCAGGAACGCCTGCTCATCTCAAGAACCCCTTGAGTCCAACATTTCGGGAGGAAGATATTCTGGAGAAGCGCGAGGCGTCAACTGACAAGGAGCAAGCGCGCGATGTGGTATGTAACTCTGCCATATCAACTGACTCTGCAAACATGCCACTTACACTTTGACAGAAAATCAAGGCCCGAGTCCGCTTGGCCAAGTTCGCTCTCCGTGGTGTTAACTTTAGCTGCTCTCTTATTATCCTTGCCATGCTTTCTGCTTCATTTACAATCTTTAACGCTACCAAAGCTTTGCCTGATCAGAGCAAGATGCCTTCATGGGCCAAGAACACCAGCGCCTGGCCCCAGAAACTTGTTCTTGCCATGGCATGCGTGTCTCTTGTCGCTTGTATTGTTGTTTTTATCTCCTACTGTCGAGGTGGTCATCGACGTGCCGAGAAAGTCGGGACCTACTATACCATGTTCGCCATTGGCTGGGTAAGTCACGCATCTTGTGGGCTTGGCTTGAGCAAGCACTGACTTTACATAGTTCATTCTTGCCTTGGTTCTATGGGTTGTCACAGCTGTTATTTTCCAGAACTCAAGGAACAACAGCGGAAACCAGGATATGTGGGGTTGGTCTTGTGTTAACAACCATCGATCTGAAGTCTTCGGTGAGAAAGTCGACTATGCTCTTGTCTGCCGTCTTCAGAACTGGGCCATGATCTGCATCATCATCGAGGTGGTCATCGAGGTTCTCTGTATCCTCCTCTACAGCGTCGTCTTCTACCGTTACTACACAAAGCGACGCCTTTTCAAGTCTATGGACATGCGAGACCGTGCTCGATCCGATCTCTACCTCGCCCAGCTCCGCAGCCAGTCTGCTCCCAACACTCCCGGCTTCGGCCCCAAGTCCCCCGCTCTCAGTGCCTATGCCATGTCTCCCCGTCACCCTCCCGCTGCCTATCGAAACCTGTCCGACATCAGCGAGAACCCCACCACCTTCACGCCTGGTACCCAATTTGCTGAGCCCAAGTCTCAATTTGCTCCCCAGGAGACTGGCTTCAAGCTCCAGGCTCCTCCTATGAAGGCCCCTTCTGCTACTCCCAAGCTAAATCAGTCTGCTTTTACACCTACTGAGGCCTCACCTCCTGCCATCCCCACTGTTCAAGTCTCGCAACACGGGCCTGTGAGCACTGATGAACCCACTTATGAGGCTGTCCCTATCCCTGGTGCCTATGCCGGCCAGGCTGTCAGGAGTCCACCTCCTACGCAGACTCATTTTGGTCAGGGCTACTAGATGGTGTTGAATGTTTTCCGAAAAGAAAAAACGCAGGTTTGATTAATTTGTTAGTTCTGGCTCAGCGAGCTTCAGCCGCGTTCTTTAGGCGACGGCTTCTTTGACTTTACATATCATGGGGCGGCGATACCACACACGGCGTTACAATGGGCAGGTCCAAGATTTGACTCGGCTGCACTTTATCTTTGGCTTTTCCTTTGTTTCACTCTCCTCAAAGATAGCAGGAGTCGTATATAGTGTACTGTAATTTGGGTATGGATGTACATTCGGGCATGTGCAGAGGATGATGAAGACGATGGAATAACGAGCTACACACAATACTTTCGTTTACGAGGGCCTTGCAGGCCATCGGATTAGGCACTTTATTCAATCATCACATTGGTATCTAATTTGTCGACGGCACAGTGACCTTTAAGGGTAGAGCATTCTTCAAGTCGGTTAACGCCGTAGAGACGCCTATTACTTAGAGAGTGGATGGATAAATAGTAATTATGGATGTCGAAATGTTAACATTAAGGTAGATCGGAACTCAGATACCTCACATCAAGTCACCCGACACTTGTATTCACGCGAAATTTGGTCAAAATCTTGAAATAGAAAAAGAAAAACATTCATCATGATAACGACACCCTAAATAACAGAGACAAAAAGCAGGTTTAAAAAACCGTTGCATTACTTTTGGTAGCCCCCAATGCACCCCCCAAAGGTATTAAGGGCGCAAAGGACTGCCCCCGAAGCCTTTTGCCATGCGGCCAAGTCGAAGTTCTGACCTCCTCCCCGGCGGTCACCTTCCGGACCGGCGGCAGCTCGTATGGGAAGGTCTGCCGCCCTTCCAGCGCGGTACTCTAGAAACGAGATCTATCAACAACTGCCACAAGAGATTTCTCCGTAAGCTCCTCCCAAAGATGTCAGGCTGCCCTGTATCGTCCGCTCGTAAATAGCTGATGAGACAGCCTGGTAACGGATATTGGAAGACCCGTGTTGCTTTTTTCAAATTTTTTTTAGATTGAGCTTAGATGAGGTCGGCAACGTTCATGGGCATCTCCTCAATCTGGGTGCTGTAGAACTGCTCAATCTCACGCATCATGCGGACGTCCTCAGCGGTGACGAAGTTGATGGCGACACCCTTTCGGCCGAAACGACCACCACGACCAATTCGATGAATGTAGTTCTCACGGTTGGCAGGGAGATCATAGTTGATGACCAGGGAAACCTGTTGAACATCGATACCACGGGCCAAGAGATCAGTGGCGATCAGGACACGAGAAGAGCCGGATCGGAACTCCTTCATGATCAGGTCACGCTGAGCCTGGTCCATGTCACCGTGCATGGCGGAGACGGTGAAATCACGAGCAGTGAGCTTATCGGTGAGCCAGTCAACCTTTCTGCGGGTGTTGCAGAAGATAACAGCCTGGGTAATGGTGACGGTCTCGTACAAATCGGAGAGGGTGTCCAACTTCCACTCCTCCTTCTCGACGGCAATATAGAACTGCTTGATACCCTCCAGGGTAAGCTCGTCCTTCTTGACCAAGATGCGGACAGGGTCACGCATGAACTTGGTGGTGACCTCAAGAACGTCCTGGGGCATGGTAGCAGAGAGAAGGACGACCTGAGTGGACTGGGGGAGAAGCTGGAAGATATCGTAGATCTGCTCGGTGAAACCGCGCTGAGATGATGTTAGCATTTGGATCTCAATGATAAGAAGTCATTTTCCTTACAGAAAGCATCTCATCGGCCTCGTCGAGAACGAACATCTTCATGCTGTCGGTCTTGAGGAAACGGCGCTGGATCATGTCCTGAACACGACCGGGAGTACCGACAACAACCTGAGGACCGTCCTGAAGGGCCTTCATATCCTCACGGACACTGGTACCACCGATACAAGCGTGGCACTCGATTTGCATAAAATCTCCGATGGCAACAACGACCTTCTGGATCTGCTGAGCAAGCTCACGGGTAGGGGCAAGGATCAGAGCCTGGCACTGCTTGACGTTGGTGTCGATCTTCTGGAGAACAGAGATAGAGAAGGTGGCGGTCTTTCCAGTACCGGACTGGGCCTGAGCAATGACATCGTGACCCTTGATAACGGGCATGATAGCACGCTGCTGGATAGCAGAGGGACGCTCGAAACCGTAGGCATAGACTAAGGATTATTGTGAGCGGCATGCGAGGGATTTGTTGAGGTGCGGGAGACACTTACCACCTCGGAGGAGCTCAGACTTGAGGTTCATGTCATCGAAGGAGTCGACAGTCTCGTCGTAGTTGGACTCGATCTGTCCTGCAAGGCATGTATGGTCAGCAAGTCTGTTGGTGATACGAGTGGCTTGCCCTCAATGCATGAGCCGCTCAGGAACCCATGCGCATCGCGAAGCCTATGGCAGCGTGAAGGACGCGATAACTCACCCTCGGGGACATCCTCAAGACCCTTGTCAGCCATATTTGCGGTTGAGGCTTTGGAAAATCTAGATCAAGCACAGCTCGATCTAGAGTTGATAAATCGCGGGGTGACGGAAGCGAAAAACGAGGGCAGAACTTCTACTCGAGAAGACTGCGCCTTTGTGTCGTTTGGTAGAAAAGAAACTGGTATCGACTAGGATCAGGAGTCTCGTGAGAATGACGAGAATCGACAAGAACCTAGGATGGGGATGGTTATTTGTGTTGTTTCCTTTGGATGGAGTATGAAGGAGAAGAGGAAAAAAAAGTCGAATGAGGGGCGGTCGTGGAGGCAGTATATTTTTTTCATTGCTGCCCACCCGCTTACCTCAAGAGAGGCACTGGCCAATGATAGAAGACCTTAGCGGGGCATCGGGATTAGGGTACATTTGGTTCGGTGTCTCTGCCTTGCATTGGCAGGGCACTCACCAGTCACAGCCACCAGTCTAAGGTCTTTACAGTACGGTACAGTACGGCGAGGAATTTTATTATTTTTTTTTTCTAAATTTTTTTTTTACCTTTGATTTTTCTAGCATCGTAAGAAGTTTTTTCCTTGCCTCACGTTCACCACCTATGATAACCCAGGCTGCAGCCATCCCACTATGCCCCGCCCCTCGGTAGAACCTTGAAAGAAAAAAATATGCCCCTCCACCCACGGATCATCGTCCGCCACCTACAACGCTGTTTTTTGGTGTTTCCAGTGACTGATTGTAGCCTGTGTGTGGCATGTGCCATGTCATTGTTCTCAACTTCAATGAGAAGCTTGTCATAGGTTGACCCATGTAAACATGATAACTGCCTAGTGCCTCTAAGGTACAGGGAACGGAAAAAGGATGTGGGTGACTCCCACTTCTGTTATGAAACTATTGTTCACAAAATAGTGTATTTCCTGTTGCAAATGCACTATGTAACAATTATATCTCAATACTGTAGAGAGTGGTTTATCAATCTTCGGGGTTGTCATCTTTTACCACATATCCAAGGTTTCCCCTCGTTCGCTGAGAGGAATGATAACCCATATCAATTTGGCCTTCTGTTAATCACTCAGCTTGTTATAAGGTAATGTAGTCAGTGGTTTAACAAACTATGCAATGAACAATCGTCAAATACCTATGATCAGGCACCTGAAGTGAAGAGTATGGAAAGTCCGCGTAGCCTCACTTTTGAGCAAGAGTCAAGCTGCAGTGTAACTCTAGTCTCATCTTTCCCCGTAAGGCTGTTACCGGAAACCATTCCTCAGCCGAATTTTTCTTCCGCCCACACTAAATTAGAACTCGCTGTAGCTGATTTCAACGTAGAGGTACCTGACTTATCGTATCATACAATTCAGTCTTGTTTTGCTCATGAGTTTTGATTTTTAGCGGGTTCTTCCGATTTTCTCTCTACAAGTTACTTCTTTCATATTTTCTATAGCAGGCAACCGCGGACTCGACGCTCAAATGCCTTCAGCCATCGTCAGCAATGGCACTGGCCATCATGATTCACTCTGTGATAGGAGAAACGACACATATGAGTCAACTCTCCAAAGTGACTCAATTCCTCCTCATCCACTAGGGCTCAAGCCATTAGGCAACCAGTATTTCTTCACGGGTCGCAATGCGAGGCGCTCAATTGGGAGCTGGAGACTTCTGCCAGACGAGGTTATCTCGCTTGTACTAGAGCAGTTTGATGCTGTGGCTCTCCTGAAGCTTGGCCACACCTGCAAATTCTTATACGCCTTTTGCCACTCCGATGAATTTTGGAAGCCTATCTTTCTCCAGTAAGTCACTTGAGTCATAAAGGCACTCTGAAGTAGCTGTTGAACTAAGTTCTGTGAAGGTCACCACCACCAGACAGCAAGGATATACGATGGCAAGGATCATGGAGATCAACTGTTTTAGGTTTGTCCAGTGACCAAGGGACCAGAATTGACTGCAGCAATGTCTTTTCAGATGTCCTTCACCGGCCATTTGCCTGCAGTCATGTCATCCTTAACCGGTTCACCTCGCATATTCCCAAGGCAAACCAGATCCGTCGCTTCGAGAACCTGACTTACGATCAGTATGCTGAGAAATGGACTGAGCAGCCATTTGTGCTTACCAAATGCATTCAGGAATGGCCAGTATATGAGGAGTGGACTATCGATAGCATGCTCCAGATGTTTGCTGAGGTCGAGTTTCGTGCTGAGGCTGTTGACTGGCCATTCGCAACCTATCACACATACATGAAGAACAACAGCGACGAAAGCCCTCTGTATCTCTTTGACCGGAGATTTGCAGAAAAGATGGGGATCAGAGTCGGTAAGAAGCCAGGCGCTGCATACTGGAGACCAGACTGCTTTGGCCCTGATCTATTCGAGGTTCTTGGAGATGAACGCCCTGCCCATCGATGGCTGATTGTCGGTCCTGAGCGAAGTGGCTCAACCTTCCACAAAGACCCTAACGCAACGAGTGCTTGGAACGCTGTAATTCAAGGATCCAAGTATTGGATAATGTTCCCACCAGCTACACAGGTGCCCGGTGTTTATGTTTCCGATGACAGCAGCGAAGTCACCAGTCCCCTTAGCATTGCTGAGTGGCTTCTCACTTTTCATGAAGAAGCACGGCAGCTTCCTGACTGCGTTGAGGGTATTTGCGAAGCGGGAGAGATTCTTCATGTTCCCAGCGGATGGTGGCATCTGGTGGTTAATCTCGAGAGCGGCATTGCACTTACGCAGAACTTCGTGCCACAGAGCTTAAATCTTGTATCAGAAGTTGTTTCCTTCTTGCGAGACAAGGCTGACCAGGTCAGTGGATTCGATGATAAAGTCGCGGATCCTTTTGGACTCTTCGTGGAGAGAATGAAGAGCAGCTATCCAGAAGTTCTGGACAAAGCCCTGGACCTGGCCGATAAGAAGAGCGGGAAAAAACGTAAATGGGATGCTGCTGTTGGTGGAATAGATGATGAACAAGAGCAGGAAGGAGGTGATGGTTTCAGTTTTGGTTTCGGGGGCGATGGTGATGATGATGAAATACCCTAGAAAGGCTCACCCTTTCTACCCTTGCAATTCAATCCAAGTTGGCGACTTATGACTCCTTTCTTAGTAGCGAAATATGGGGGAGTCAGCAGAAGCAAGCCCCCCTATCTTGCAAGATATAACATCAGGAGCTGTGATACGCTCGGCAACCTTCGAATAGTCACTAGAGTTGCCACTATGAGCCTGATGTAATTGGGCAATTGACAGTCGGTAGATGGCATGTTTGAACAGAAGCCAGAGCGCTTCCAGGGAAGCTTTGGGTCTTTCTTGGTTATCCTGGTATTTAGTATCTTGCCTCCAGGTTTACGGAATTGAAAATTGAAAAGGGTTTTGATGGTGAAAATAAAACCTACCAACCCAGAGACCGCTGGAACTGATGGTGTTGAAGACGACCACCTGGGAAGGCATGGGCTTAGTAAGAAGCATGGGTCTTTTTCCAATCAGAACCTTTGACGACAACCCGTTCATGGTTTGGTTGCTTTGGCAGTTAAATAATGAACGACACTCTGTCCAATGATTAAGTTTAGGCATGTTGCATGAACGTGGCGCCTGAGAGACAGGGAAGAGTGAGCAAACGGAATAGTCAAGTGCGTACGGACAGAATGTGTTATTCATTAGAACTGAAACATCCATACTTGTTGTTCCGATTAGACTCTTACTCAGCAGCAGAATCACTCAATCAGGGTATGTGATACTTTCTTTTTGTCTTTGAAAACACTACTAAGATCTAGGTAGTGACATGACCTTGCCAAAACGGAGGAAAGGAGAGGTTCTCTGTCCCTGAAATTTGTGTTCTACTATAGTTGTATACCTCGTCTCGTACTAGGAGCCGACTTTATCGTGTCTGTCATGGCCAAGAAAGAAAAGAAAGAAAAGAAAGAAAAAAAGGAAAAGAAGAAAAATGCCCCATGAACTAAAATAGCAACTAAGATGGCTTTGATCACATGCGGTAAACGTGAGAGCAGACAGCCATCGTCGAATACGTGATGGAATGCAGGACTGGGCTAACTTGGCTGAATGAGTGCCCAGCTAGAAGTAAGGCGACTGAAAGTTTAAACAACAGGACAATGGTGATTGTATTATATTGAAAGTGCCAAACTTGTCTTCAGCCTATATCCAACCTTTAATAGCCCTGTCTCTTGCTCGATAGTGCCATATATATTTCCTTACATTTAGCCTTATGCAAGTAATCAGAGAGCAATAACGAATCTAACTTCTCACGTTTGCCTCATTCTGTCCGGGCTGCCAGTTATTTACTTTAGGTACCAATCAGCCAATGTACACATACACGCTTATACTGGATGTCTCTGCTAACAGAGCCGACGCCTTGCAATTCCGAAACACGATCTGAATCACTTTCCCCCTAACTTATTAATCAACAAATAACACTTGTGATGGAGATGGGGTGCACCTCCACTCCATCCATACTACCATGGTAGCTTTCCTCAACATGCCACCCCTAGCTTAGCCACTGTAGTTGATTCACGAACCCTCTACAGCTTAGCATCTCGTCTCCCTGAAGGCTTCCCGGGGGCCGTGTACTCCCCACTCGGCTTCCCGTCCGCCCTCCACCTTTCTATTACCTTAGTGATTGGACTAGTCTAAAGCTGTCCCTAACACTGCATCATCTCCCATCCTCTCCTCCTCCTTTTCACCGTTGTACCTAATTAATCTTTTGCTTGAATGCGCTTGCGCTTCTCTTTGTTTTCGCCTTCACTGTGAATTTCACTTTCCCTTTTATTTCGTCTCCTCTGCGTTCTTATTCTTGATTCCTATTCTCCTCCTTCTGCTTTTCTTGCCATATCTTTTAATCTGTGAGTTCCATTTGCTAACCCCCGTCGCCATCTGGCCTAGAGCTGGACTCTATGTCCAACTCTCCACTATCTGCCCGTTCTTCAGCTTCTCCGCCTTACCTCTTATATTATCTACACGCAGCAAAGCTAATCGAAGACTATGTAGCCTCTCCATCTTCTTGTTCTTCTCGCAGAACACTACTGTACAAGCTCGAAACACGGTTCCAGATACCGCTGCGCTTCGCATCAGCTCCACATCAGCTTAGAGACCCCTGTTCCGCTATTGTGAGCCTCGACTTGCTCTGAGCAAACTGTCCATAGCTTCGACTCCTTTCCGTTCGAACCGCATTGAATAAAACAAGTCGACATCATGGTTTCCGACGAGCACTTCGAGATGTGCTTGGCAATTTTGCAGGATGCAACACTGGAAGACGAGGATAAGACAGATAGACTCGAGGAGCTCTTCCGCAAAGAAACGAGCCTCACCGGCACTTCCCTCGACAACGCAATACTAGATGCTCTCTGGCGGTTTCGTGACGGCGGCGGCACATCAGCGTCACCTCCTCCCATAAGACAGACGATCTTACGACGCCCTTCACCCGCCTCCTGGCGCGGTTCGCCAACTCCCATGTCGGGCTCTCCAAGACTGGCCGTGAGCCCCCTTGCTCCTCCGGGCTTTGTTCCCTCCACCTTTGGCAGGACAATCTCCTCCACGGTTTCTCCCTTTTCTTCGCCTCGAGCATCGCCACGTCTGGCTCTTGCGACACCCGTCATTCCTCATAGTCCAAATTTGAATGCATACGAATTTGCTAGCGACCCGACCCCGGCCACAGAGATTCTAGGTGAATACCAGACGGAAAATGTTGAGTGGCTCGTCAGTGATGATGCCGCTAGCGTGACTTCATCTGTCGGTACTCCGAGTGCTCTCAACGCAGCAGCCCCCGAGTTCTCGTCCATGTCAGCACAGTCAGCTGATATGTCGCCATATGATATGTTGCGTTCCATCCTCGGGCAGACAAAATCGGACGATGAGATCGAAGCTGCTCTCGCGCAGAATGGTTATGATCTCAGCGCAACTATTGTCTCCTTTATGGAAAGCCAAGCAGGGGACAATCAGCCCGGTGGTGTTTCATTGGAAGAACCCAAAAACGTCTTGATTGGGAAATCCGTGGATCGCCCTACTACTCCTTTAGGTCAATCGAAGTCGGGCGTTATTTGCAAGTTCTATATGTCGACTGGTTCGTGCTTGCGTGCCGATTGCCGATTCAGCCATGATCTCAGCAACCACCTTTGCAAGTATGTTTTCGTGCGAGTCCCTCCGTGTTGTAAGCTAACATTTCTCTTGCAGATATTGGGTCATGGGGAATTGCTTGGCAGGAGAGACATGTATTTTCTCGCATGATCCTACCAAACTTATGAATAAGCTCGCCCTCGATGGGGCCAGTACGCCACCATCAAAGCACGGCGGTTTACAGTTGGCGGATCTTAACTCTTTCCCTTCTCTAAGACCTGGAACCCCCGATCATCTAAGTGGTTTCGCTGGTAGCAACAGTATCCCTGCTGTGGGCATCACGCCACCACCAGGCTTGAAACATTTCCAGGGAACTTCCAGTCCCCGTGCTCGATCTCGCCCTAGCAGTCGACATCAAACCAGAGAACCAGATATCTCCGCCCCTGCTCTAGATGACAACGATGCCTTCCCTTCACTGGGTTCTGCATCTATCAAGCAAGGCAAGAAGCATCACGGCAAGCGAGGTGGCCATGGACATTCGCACAAAGAGAACAACGCGCCTAATTCTCTGGCTGATATCGTCAAGATGTCTCCCTCACCCACCCCTGTCCGTCCCGATCTCAAGAGAGGGCTGGGGCGCAATGGAAGCTCGACAGTTGCACGAAATGGGGAAAACAGCGCTGCAGCTCAGGCCATCCCCAGTCCTAAACATATCCCGTGGCTGGAGACCGGTGAGCGTGCTAACAAGGCATATTTGAAGGCTCGACAAGAGGCTATTAAGCACGGCGGCCTTCGTAATAAGTTTCTTCAAAGGTGTGTTTTCTCGCAGTAAGAATTGGGGGTTTCCCGTGTACTGACTGGCTGTCACAGCGCTGCGCAAGCCTGGAATCGCAATGACGCTAGGGCGGCTAAAGCTCTCAGCCTGCGAGGACAAAGCGAGAACGATCTTATGCGCAAAGCTCATCGCGAGGCTGCAAAAGAACTGTACGAGGAACGTAACAGGGGCAACTCCAATGGTTTGGAATTGTATGTTGATCTTCACGGCCTTCACCCTGAAGAAGCTGTCGAGTACCTCGAAAAGGTTTTGATGGAAAACGGCAGGGAGTCGCAACCCATTTACGCCATCACCGGCTCTGGACACCACAGTAAGAACGGAAAGGATAAGGTTGGCAGGGCGATCCGGAACTTTCTCAACGAGTGGAGGTATGCGTACCGGGAGTTCTCTGTTCCTGGAGACCGCAATAATATGGGGGGTATCCTGGGAATCGATGCTCGTAGCTGGGACAAGTCTCTCGCTAAGGAGGGCGAATCAGATGGTAAAGAAGAGGTGGACATTCTAAGCCAAGGCGTCGAGATTGGCGACGGCAAAGTCAGACTCCTGGTGCGTGATCCGCCCAAGGGGCCAAGCGGCCGTCGATGACAACGCGAGACGTAAATAGAAGAAAGCAGTAAAATCAGACTCCGTTCTATAAGCCAATGTCTTGAAAGTTGCATGTGATACCTGTCGATTTATTTACTAGGTACCTACCTTAGATTGACTTTGATATCCTTTGATATATACAAGCCCATGTACTTGACAGAACAGGATTAGCGCCATACTCAGCAGGGCCGTTCCGCTCCAGATTCGCTTAGACTAGCAACGTCATGTAACTTTGGTGCAGCCCCAATGAAACGACGACGACAATTCCAGCTCAACAACATCGCCATTAGATCTTCTTCGAGCGATATCGAATGCGACAATACGATTGCTGACTGGTGAATTCGGGGCCCTGATCTTCTATACCACCGGAAAGCCATCCTGACCCTAACCTCAAGGTCCTCAATCTCTCACTATAACCTCATTTCCATCCGCGCGTTCCGAATCTCACCTATATCGAAACCCAATACACAGACATGGCCACATAGCCCCCGTCAAAATTCAACTCCAACTCCAACTCCAACTCAGTCAATCGAAACTCCAGATCTATTCATTAAAGATGCCTGCGGATTACAACTCAACCGCCCAGGCTCTCGCCCTGTCTCCAGACCGCGGCTCATCTCCCTCGCCAAGCCGTCCTCCCTGGTCTGCCACGTCCTCGAGCCGCCGTTTATCGAACCCGCTCATGAATCGTCGTCGCGCGAGTAGTAGCTATGCTGGCGGTGGTAAGACGAGCTTCGTGCGCCGCATCTGGGGCTCGGTCAATCTGCTTGGTGAGCAGGTTCTGAAGGTGTATCTGCGCCTGTCACCTCTTCAGCGGGTTCTTGCCCTTGTAGGCGTTGTCGCAGCGGGTGTGCTTGGCATTTTGGCTATTATCTACTCGCATGTCTTCTTCAAATGGCTTGAGCCAAAGGCCGAGCAGTGGCGCGCTCTTCCAGGAGGTTGGACTCTGGCCTTTCTGCTGGTCTTCATCACTTCGTTCCCTCCTATTGTTGGATACTCGACCGCGAGCACAATCGCGGGTTTCGTGTATGGGTTTCCCTTAGGCTGGCCCATTGTTGCATCCGGATGTACGGCTGGCGCCCTTTGTGCGTTCCTCGCGAGCAGGACTGTTTTAAGCGGCTATGTTGATCGCATGGTTGGTCGGGATCATCGCTTTGTCGCTCTGGGTCAAGTGTTGCGCCAGGAGGGAATTTGGTATCTTACGGCTATCCGATTCTGTCCACTTCCATTCAGTTTGAGCAATGGTTTCCTCGCCACTATTCCTAGCATTACACCTCTGGCGTTTACCATTTCCACAGCATTGTCAAGGTATGTTCACTAATGAATGGTATTTGCCCGGTCCTGATCGCTGATGCCAATATGATTTCAGCCCCAAACTGCTCGTCCACGTTTTCATCGGCAGTCGTCTTGCTCTGCTAGCTGAGAAGGGCGATAAGATGTCCGCCGGTAGCAAAGCCATCAATTATTTAAGCATGATTTTGGGTGCTGCCGTCGGTCTTATTGTTGGCCTTATCATTTACCGTCGTACTATGGCTCGCGCCGAAGAGCTCGCGCGTCAAGAAGGCCTTGAACCTACAGGTCTATCAGCTGAGGAGGGCGAGGCTGGCTATGTAGACTCTGAAAACTCGATGCTCATGGATCCTGAAGATGCAGCCGTGCTAATGTCGGACGATGATATTTCACTGTGGGGAAGAGATGGTACAGAGGGCAGATATCACGATGATGATGAAGAGGATGAGGGAGACACCAATAAGAGGGGGAACCAAAGGGTATGAAGTCACATTCTAACGGGAAGCTCGACTCAGGTTGGGAATAGTAATGACAAGATCATTCGATACTAAGGTGCGGATATTGGGACACGGCTCGGTTATATTGATTATACATTTTTAAATGGACTAGAAGGCGTTTTGGACATCTCAATAATGGAGGATTCCTGGCCGTCAGTATTCGGGAGTCATTGGGATAATAGAGGGCGATCATGCGTTTGAATCAACTGCTTTTTCAAAACCACCAGAGCCAATGTTGGATATCGCTACGCTACAATCAAAGCATGCAATCAATTGCAACCTGCGGCTGCTACGTCCGCTCGATCAGTATGTGTTGAAATAAAATTTACAAAGACTTCCGTAATAGCATCGCTTGCATCCCATAAAATCAAATTCGCCAACGCCGTCGCTTATGCATTCTCGTCCCAATGCGAAAACTGAAAAGTGAAAACACCACCATTATGAGAATTACTGGTTCCCTGTATATTGGTTCATAAATTGTATAGCCTGGTCCATTGGATACCCAATGAAAACAGGCCCAGTGAAGATCATTTGAGGTCCGTTGTTTGTCCCTTTGGTCATATCAGGGTTGATGAAGGCAGGTTGAGGAGGTGCCGTATGTTGATGTTGGTATTGGTATTGATGTTGATGTTGATGTTGATGTGGAGGGGGTGGAGGGGGCCCGCCCTCCTTGTGAGGTGAAGATGAAACCGTGTGTTCTGGTACCTGAGGGGGGGTGTCATGTTTGAATGGTGAGGGCATCCCCATGGCAGCCAATTTTGTATGATCAAATGGACATTTGCCTGGCGTCTTCTTTATTGATTCTTGGGCACTGGCTGCAGCTTGAGCTGAAATCGGCATGCAGACAGGCGCTGGTGGTGGTGAGAGAGGTTGGTCGTCGCCTTGGCCCGAGAGGTCGTAGACTGGAATAGAAATTCCCCAAGGCCGACTGGGCGATTCTCCAACGCGTACTTCCTTGAGGGGCCGATCGAAATGACTCTGCCGGTCTCCATCCTCCCGAGTCGGCACCTGTGTGTTATCCGGGTCCGAGTTTACACTAACAGCCTGTGCCCAGTTCTCAACTCTTTCATTAGATGGCTGGGCCACATCATTTGGTCGATTCGGATCCTGTTCAGCCTCGGGTAGCATGGGTTGGTGAAGCTGACCCAGCCCTTCAATCATGCTCACTATATCGCCATATTTGGAATCTATCTTCTTGATTTGATCTTCGTCACGTTGGTACCGGCGGAGGCAAACTTCATGGCTTCGGGGGAGTTCATGTTTGTGTGTCTCAACATAGTGGGCGATCTCCTCAGCAGAGTGTTTGTCCATGTAACGAATGGGACACTTGACGGCTGATGAGCCGTTTGTGTTTGTGCGGGCTTGCTGAGAAGTAGATTCTTCGTACATGGCTGCGCAGATAGGGTCCGTCGAATGATGCGGAGTTGTGTCCTGTGCATCTTCGTCGCGGACCCCAGAGCCGCTAGCCGTGGCAGGCTTGGAGAACGGGCATTGAAGATGGCCCTTCTTTCCTTGGACCGTGAAGTCTTGTTCTAGCGCTGTCGACATGGAAGTGGCTACGTGGGAAGGTTGCGACTCGGTCTCTCTGCTGGAGCCAGTGCCAGTGGTTTTACTCGCTTCGCCCAGCGAGGCAAGCTGATTAGCTACTCGGCGTCCGTCACGGATGACGAGGGCAAGCTGGTGTTGGGAACCGGAGCTGTACGCGCGTGGAAGAGGGACAGGCAATGAATTATCAACAGGTGTATACGGAGGTATCTGGAGCTTAGCCAGGGTATCAGCTATTTCTGGCGCGGCTGGAGCATATTTGTCAGCCAGATACTGGAACTGTTTTTGGTTTCGAGTCAGCGACGAGTCCATTGCAGACGATGGAGGAAAAGATGTTGATAGGTCAGATATCAGAAAAATAGGTTATCAATCTCGGCAACAGGGTCATTCATCCTGATGCTCTTGATCTAGAGCTAATGATATTCATCATGCTGACTTGGTTGGGGGAAGAAGCCGACAGCTCCGGTATCGCCGAAACAATCCCAGGAGGTTGCGCAGCCCAGGATATGTAGACAGGTAGTGGAAAAAGCCGGGTTCTAGGCTTGGAACTACTGCATGGGGGCAAAAAACATTTATTCTTACCTGTTCATGAGCAAAGCGAAGCTTGTGCTCCAAGACGGTCTTTCGATCTGTCAAGGTCTGGACTTCATCAGCAAGGGCGTTGAAAGCATCTGCCAACGTGTGCGCAAGATGAAGATATGCCATGCCCTTGGCTGTGAGTGAATGCGATAGAGAAAGAGAAGAAGAAGAGGAAAGTTGAAAATAAGAAGAGGAGATGAAATATTTATTAGATGGGGAAGAAAGAGGAAGAGATTTGCTAGATCCCGACAGGAGTGCTGTTGCCAGAGCAAGGCGGTAGCAAAGTGGAGAGATAATGACACTGATTGGCCTGTTTGTATGCAACAGCGGGTACGGTAGGCAGGCAGCTAAAATTTAGGGTCCTTCCAGCGGGTGATGGTGTTGTTGCTTCTGGAGGACGGGACGATTTCAGTAATCTAGAGCCGAGCCACTTCGGAGCGGAAAGTTCGTGATTCGCAAGAGGGCCGGGACATGACGATGCGGCTCTATTGGCTCCACGTTCGATGTTCTCAAGCTCTGCTTCTACCTACCTAGGTATGTTATGTGGTCTGACGCACCATGTGCTGGCAGTAGGCGCTTCCTTGTCTAGGTACCTAGCACGAAGTCTCGGCCCCTCCAGAGCGGATTATGGAGGTGAAGCACAGGCCGGGGCAATGCTAATATAGAAGTCAAAGCTACCCTATAGATGTATCGCGCGCTGTGATAGGTAGTACCAAATAAGGTGACGAGAATGGAGACCACTTTACAGATGAAACAGTTTGTCTGGGTGACCTCGTCTTTGTTAGTCTGATAATCTTATTAGATAATAATTATAATACCTTGGGGTAGCATGTTTTGGATTTGAGCATAATTACCCCACAGGACAAGTCCACAAAGCGAAGCATGTATTCAGACTGATATACACCTCGGAAACACGTTGACCCAGTAAACTAAAATTGAACTTATTTATATAACAGAGCAGTAAGGCTGGATTAGTATAAGCCATTGCCATCTGTAGAAAGAGTCTAAGTGATGCCTTAAGACTGCCTATCAATTCATCTACTAAAGTAGGTAAGAGGTGGTAGGTAGGTAAGGTGGTTTGGTATTCAAACATCTTACCCACCAACCCCGCCATCACTAAAACACCATCACTATCACCCCCTGCTATTGTAACACGAGTCACCATGTCTACTCCCGATAATTTGTCCATCCCCCAAGCCGACCTGGTCAGCAGAAAATCTCACGTGCTGCCTGGACAATTATGTGTCACGGAGCTCTTCTTCAAAGTACCTCTGGACTACACGGACATCCAGGGCCCTTCCATCACACTATTTGTACGTGCTGTCAAGAAACACGATGTTCCCATATTCCCACCCGATGATGAAGAGTCGGAGAACAGTCCAAAAGACGAATTTGGCGAGCCCCCAAAACCATATATGGTCTATCTTGAGGGAGGACCGGGCTTTGGCAACCGTGAACCGCAGGATCATCCCCTCACCCGCCACGCTCTTGCAAAGGGATACCAGCTTCTCTTACTTGACCATCGCGGCGTTGGCCTAAGTACACCAGTTGGTGCTGATATGCTAAGCCTTGTATCTGAAGACGTTGAAGGGCGCACTCGGTACCTCGGCCTCATGCGCCAGGACAACACAGTCCGGGACTGCGAAGCTGTAAGGAAGTATCTTACCGCCTCGTGGCCCGCTACCAAACAACCATGGTCCATCTTTGGCCAGTCGTACGGAGGTTTCATCGCACTATCCTATTTATCCATGCATCCAGAAGGTCTTCGGGAAGTCTTTCTCACTGGCGGTCTAGCCCCTGTGGGTAAGAAGCTTGACCAAGTATATGAAGCAACATTCCAACGGGTCATAGAACGCAACGAGCAGTACTATGAAAAATTCCCAGAGGACGTCGAAAACGTCCGTCAAGTGGCTAAATTCATAGAGAGTAAAGGTGGCAGTATTCCGTTGCCATCTGGCGGTGTCCTCACCGTTCCTCGTCTCTTGACTATAGGCATTTCCTTTGGAAGCCATGGTGGCTTCGACCAGGTTCACTCTACGATCCTGACATTAAAAACATCCCTCGATCAGTTCGGATTTTTCAACAGAGCATCCCTAGTACCGCTTGAAGGCTGGAACCCATTTGATACCAACATCATATACGCCATCCTTCACGAGGCCATATATTGTGACGGCCCTGGTTTAGCCTCCGCCTGGTCAGCGAATCGCATTGGCAAAGAACTCAAGCCATTCTCCTGGCTGAATGACAACTACTCAACGGAATCTACCAGCGGATGCCTCTACTTCTCTGGAGAAATGATATTCCCATTTCACTTCGAAACTTACCCAGAGCTCCAGATACTTCGCCAGGAGGCTGAGTTATTGGCCAGTCGTGATAACTGGCCTGCTCTTTACGATCAGGAGAAGCTTCGTAAGAATAAGGTTCCTGTATATGCTGCTTCGTTCGTTGAGGATATGTACGTCGACTACAACTTTGCCAGAGACACAGCCAAGCTTGTCAAGGGTACAAAGACTTTTGAGACGAATGTCATGTACCACTCGGCATTAAGAGCGAAATCGGACGAGGTTCTGCAGCAGCTGTTTAGCCTGAGAGACGATGTTATTGACTAGATTTGGGTGTCTTGCAAAACTGGCATACCTGCAGAAGTTAAATTCACCAAGAAGAATAACTTTACTCGCACATAAGATAGTAAAGATGAGATGGATATGAAAGCTGGTACCTACTATATTTAAGTAAAAAAATAAAACTTCCAGTGGCTATATTCATAGTGTACCGAACCGGCCTCCAGTCTGTAGACAAAATAGCAAAGAACAACGACCACAAACCGCATCGAGTATTATAACCATTGACTAGTGATAGGCTCGTGTTCGTGCAGGTGCACGACCCAAGTTCTGCCACTCGTCTTCATAAGCCGTAGTATGAACATGCTCCATCGATGGCAAATCCGCCATCGGCTGTGAATGCCTCATGACCGTCTCTCGTAGAATGGTAGCAGCGAGCTCTGGGTTACTCACCAAGAACTCACTTGTCTCTACAGGCGCGCGCTTCCAGAGAAGCGGCTGAAGGAACCCAACGCGTGCCATGACCATCTTGAGCAAGTCATCAACCTCTGGCACGTTGTGATAAAGTTTCCTGCAAAGATGCATCATCTTTGGTTGTGCAGCATCCCAGCCTGCTGTCTCGAGCATATCAACACACGACCGCATCACTGCCTTTCGAAAGTCGTCCATAAGATAACGTGTCGCGCAAATATAAACGTCGAGGTTGAGCTCATACGCCAGGAACCACGTCCGAAGATCCTCTCCTGTAATACGCTCCGGTTGGCTCTGCTGAGGAGGCATCGGAATGCTGACAGGAGGAGGGAAAACACCTGGAGGATGGATCCCTCTTCTGGGAGCCCCTCGACCATAAGGCACAGGCACAAGAGGATTGCCTTCGCGAGATCGCTGAGCCCCGCATTGCCAGCATCTCGAAAAATCACGCCGAGCGAGGCATCGAGGACACGAGCAACCCGGTCGATGATGTCCCGGATGCTTCTCCTGGGTTTCTTCCGCCTCACCAAGTCTCGTTTGTCGAGCCCGACGCCGGCGTCTCCATGAGGTACCCGAGCTCCCAGAACTGCTACTGCTACTTGACGAGCTTGAGTCCGAAGCCTCTGCTGGCTCTGGGTCAACTTCAATACCCTTTCCCTTGTCGACTTCTGGTTCTATTGACACATCAGTACTCGTGGGTCACGATCAGGCTGTAAGCCGGTTGATTCACCTAAAACGCTCGCTGCTGGCCTGATAGGTTCAAAGCAACCCTCGTATAGAAATGCAACGAGGAAATGAAAAATAGCCGGATCCTCCTCTGGCAGATCAATGAATTGCTCACTTGCTTCTCTGAAGTTTCCACATAGGGCTTTTCGAAACCACTCTGCCTGGACAAGTATATCTCTGTGAACCTGAAACCCTGTTAGTTCAACTGGCCTCCATCTCAATAGATCGGTATCTTCACATACGTAGAAAGTTTGCATGTTGTTCAGAGGACCAACTCGTATTGGTACAGGGGCAGAACAATATCGGCCATCTGCTGAACTGACCCAGAGGTCTTCTGTTGTGCTAGGGAGATCTTCTTCTTTCTCTTCCTGGTAGTCTCTGTCTATCACGATAACCTGGGGCTGAGGAACGCCCATAGCATCGGCCAAGGTGTGCACTGTGACGGTTGAGCCTGCGAGTTCTGCATTTCCCGCATCACCCGCCATAACAAAGCTATCAAGTACTGATCCAATTCAGACCAGTATTTCTTTAGTCAAGGGATCGCGTGAGGGCGCGTGAAAAGCGTAAAATGAGGCTTTCAGAAACGTTCTATCTCCCGAAACACCGTAGAAAATAGTACTAGAAATAGACATAGGTAGGCATTCACCACACACACACACCATCTTGGCGTCCGGTCTAAGCCTAGAAACAGCCAACAACATGTCAAGCATGTGGATGGTAGATGGCTACCAATTGAGTGCCACAGCCACACAACCATTTGGCTGTATTTTGGCGCAGAATAAGCAAGGCGCAGACGACGTGCAGCGGTACAAGCGCTTGGTTGGAGTAAGACAATGCTTGGTCACCAAATGACCAATCGTTGATAGGTAAGGTCTTCATCGAGTTTCTGAATATCTCAACAAACAGGCCACCGGAAAATGATCAGTCACGCCTTCTGCACGAACAAGGGACATCTACCCATTCATTTCATCTGACGCAACATTTTCTCAATTCTTTGTGAGAGGCGGCGGTAAGCTGGCTGAATTAAAACAGGGGTAAATTCGTCGAATTCCTAACCTCTTACTGGGATCGATGCCTCCGCTCCCACGCATATTATCGACGCGCGTCTGCGAACGACAAATGCATTATGAATCGATCTCAATCTAGAGGGCGATTCAACTCGCCATCCTTACAGTTGGTGTTCGTGATCAATGTTTTGCCAGTACACACGCCGACTCGCGAGGCACATGTCTCCCTCAGGCGTGGAATCCTAGCCCACCCGATACGCTGCATGCAGCCATCTATCTCGCGCCTGCATTCACATCCAAAGTCCGACTTTTTTGCCGCCCTAGGCCTGTACTCATCAGAATGTAAGCCGCGGTAAGATTCTGCAGTGAGCCAGCCCTGTTATTGCCCACCGACACAGTTTCTGGACACAGGCTACTCCTCCTCCATCTCTGCCTGCATTTGGAGTTCTTCGGGAATCATATTAGGCTTGTCAGGTGAAACAGAGGTCAAGACAACTCACTCCAAATCTTGCTTGCAGCATCCGATATGACTTTGGCCTTGACAAGAAGTTTCTCTTCGTATTTCTCATTGTCTTTACCTTTTAGACGGATCTTGTTTGGTTGAGCCTGCGCACAAAAATCAGTACTACCCATGTGGGCATTTTCAATAACAGATCGGAACACCAACCTGCATCAATATAGGAAGTAGCTCTGTAGGATCTGCATTCGCGATCGTTGCCACGGTACGAAAACCGTTCTCCCAAAATACTCGCCTATGATATTTAAGCAACACTACTTTCTGCTGAGAGCAATGCACTCACGCTGTTCGGCTCTTGATGAAGGGAATCTTTGCCAAGGCTAATAGGTCAGCTCTTGCACCAGCCACGAGCCTGTCTGAAAAATGTTCAAGAGCTGCGGCCATTACTCTGGATACCGGTTAGCTATGTGGTGAAAAAGTTGACATGAACATACCCCCAGCTCATCTGTTCACAGAACTTGATCATTCCTGCAGCGAAGCCTTGACAAGTCTGCGAAAGATTCTGAACCATTCCACGAGGCACGTCGTATTTGCGTGCCACTATGTGTATAGGAATCTCGTTACACAGATCCCGCAGTTGGAGAGCGAGATAAAAGCGTCGATGTACTCGAGCAACCTGCCTCTCCTCTGGCGTAGTCTCACGGAGTGTGGCACCTTGAGCACTATTTGGCTGTCAGTGAGTACCCCGCGACCGTGAACACAACCTACAGCTTGAGTATTGTGGTAGGTTTGATGCCCAGAAGCCTCAGCACCCGTAAACCACTCTCGTCCAGACCATCCATTTCATTCCGAAAGACCTGCCAGTTCACCATAACCCCAAATTCTTGGACTGGTGTGAACGTGTATAAGACGTGCATCTCGCCATCCATGACAAATGCTTGGAGTGCCCGACCGAGTTCGTTATGGACAAATACACCATCGTCGGGATCGATAGCTGATGCCACAATTGCCCTACCTAGTTGTGTCGCCGTGAACATGGACAAGGAATCGGAGGTCACAAAACCCATTGATTCTATCTCTTCCAAGCTTGAGGTGATACAATCATTGACAAACTTGGCGCTATGAGTATGGCTCAACAGAGACTTTGAGAAGTAGTCCATAATGGACTCACGACTCGTAGCTAAGCGTATGGATATGACTTCTAGCAGTGCACTGAAATCTATTAGCTGGCGATCATTCATGCTTTTATAGGACAGACGCACCGTTGGATACGTCGATTCTCAGTGTTAAGACAGCTGGCGACAGGTGGCAGCTCCGCATTCATGAGCTCTACAACTTGCTCGAGGTCATTTTCGCGGCTGCAGAGATATGTTTCACCGATAGATGCTTTCCCCTGTCTTCCAGCTCGCCCTCGCATTTGCCTGAGCATCGATGGTCCAACAAATTCGCGCCCCATTCGACAGTTGTGTAAAATCACCCGTCTTGCCGGCCTGAAAAAGTAAATGAAGTGTTTAGCAATTGAAACAGTGAGTCTTACAGGTTGATACCAGCAGCCAGACTGCAGGTCGCGACGCACACTAATAGTGTTCCAGAATCGTAAGCTGCCGCTATGAGATCTCTCTCTTCAGTCGTCAAGCCAGCCTATATAGTCAGAAATGTTCGTGAGCCTCAGTCGGCCAGAGCGACTTACATCTAAATCAATTAGGAACACATGCTCGATTTTGCAAAACGGACGTCTCACTTACGATGAAATGCAACGCCATAAAGGACCGTCTCTTCCAATACCGGATCAACCCCAGTGTTAAGACTGCGAAGCTCTCCCAGCAAGTCCATCCTCCTGTCAACAACGTCAGCCTTGAGCTCATGTGGCTGGGGCATAGCCCGACTAATCCATCGTGCGTCAGACTCGCACATGCCACGACTCCCGGCAAAGACGAGGGCACCGAAACCAGCAAAAGCGGTCTCGTGAGCAAGTGTGACCACTGCATTTAATACTGGGTCGCGAAGCTCCTTGTGGGTGGATGGTTCGATTCGCCGGATGGGTCTCATCTGTGCCTGTGTCTGTGTAGACCGACTGTTCAGCTGTGTAGCTGTTTTGATGAGACTGCTTGTAGAACCTGCAGGATAAATATTGCCGTCATACACGAGATGTTCCTCGATAGGAACCGGTCGATACCGAGTTTCGTAACAATGCCCTTCGAGCCATCGAGCCATCATATCCATGTTCTACTACCAAATTAGACGACTCAAAATGCATTACGAAGTCGACCGACTAACATACCGGGAGAGTGGCACTCATGCCCACGATTTGTACACGCTGCTCCAGGCTGAGCAGTTTGGTCGCCACGAGTTCTAACAAATAGCCTCGATGATCATCATCAACCATGTGTAACTCATCAAGCACGACCGCGCGGAGCTTGGAGATCGAACAGTCGTCAATAGCCGTATTCACGAGTGCGTTTGCCTTGGAGTGTCAATACTTTACTGGCTTAGCAGAGTGGGATAGCGGTACTAAAAACCGACCTTCTCCAACGTGCACACGCCAATATCAAAATCAGCCCAAGTTGCTCGAACTTTTCCACCCCCAAAGAAACCAATGACACGGACTGTGTTTTCATCAGCTCGTCTACGCCAGATGCGTTTGTCGTCATCGATTGTTGTTTCAGAGGCGAAGTGTAAGCCTTGTACCACACTACGAAGCCAACGAACTTTCTCTTGAACCAAAGCAACATATGGTAACACAAGGAGGGCTTTTGTTCCCTTTTCTTCCAGAATTCTTTTCAGCATGAGCACTACAAGTGTTAGCTAAGATCCATGCACTACCGTTATTCATCTCACCGTCAGCCACAAGAGATTTGCCACCGCCAGTTGGTGCACAATATACAAGGTTCTTTTCTCCTGTCAGAAGCCCGGGGCCTTTGAGGCAAGATTTTTGCCACGGGTATATTTGTTTTATGCCAAGTGAAGCAAAATTATCAACCAGCTGTTGAGGAAGACTATATGTAGAATGGCTTAATTCGAGTTCAGGATCACAAGACGATGTAGGAGTCGCAGCAATAGCCCTCCGCTGAGAATACTCAGAGGGCCCGACTCGCTCATCGAGACGAACAATGCGACTCGCAGAAATTCTAGGAGGGGCAGAGGGGAGACTGACGGCTCGCTGAAACTGAACAGTTGCCCGAGAGGTAGAAGCCCTGAAGTGGTGTTCTTCAGCGGTTGATATACTTCTTTTGTGTCCAGCAACAGAAGTGGTAGCGAATGTAGTCTTTTGTTCATTTGTAGTTTCGACACTGGTTGTGTGTAGTAACCCTCGCATGCTCTTCATGATCGGTACCAAAAAGACAAAGGAAACAAGACGAAATGTCAACGAGAGCGAAACATAAATGAGCCACCAAGTCCAACAATCCTTTTTGACAGATCCTCAGGAAATGTGACGTGAAACGCGTTGAGACACCGCGTCCCAAAAGACCTTAAAACGCCAAGTCACGTGGTCGAATAGCAAACCAGACGTGGGGTGTCAGGCACGGCGGGCAGCAGCCGATGCAGGGCTTTTGGTGGTGCCCCGCGGCACTATGGAGGGTTCTCATTGGGTGGGTTTGATCGATTGACGCTAATAAGTTGATGAACCCTGCACTGTTCTTCAGGGCAGTGACCGCCAACGGCAGGTGGCATAAACCTGCCCTGTCGGGTCTGCCTCTCGCCTCCTGCCCTCCTCCCATCCCATCATCCACCAACTGACCTCTCCCGTCCGACCAACCAATCTTCCTACTATGGAAGCTACTACCTAAGGCAGCTAGTGCCCCTGTTTGCTGGAGTCTGGTCGCATGGCCTTTAAATTATTTCCACCCAATAACTTAGCGGTCCTGATCACTTATGTTATTTCCCTCTCAGCGTCAGACCTTGGTCTCTCATCCCTTTTTCTTCTTTATTGAGATATTTCTGCCTCAACTCTGTAGAACTATATGGGAATTGACTCAGGTCGATCGCACATGCTGCATACAGATACAAATAGTCCATCCGCTGCCTACCTTGCATCCATGGCGCTACTCCCTTCTTGGGCCGACCGCGTGTATACCCTGACAGCCAACGAGATCCTAGATCGATATACTTCCAAAGAAAAAAAGATTTCCCATATACGGAGATGGATGATTGGTCCCAAATTACTTCTTATAATTTTTGGTTAGCGTTCCTCCGTGGTGAATCACGATATTGCGATGCGTCGTGTGGATTGAGTCTCAAGTGTCGTTGTGAGCTTTCCCCTGCGGCCGGGTCGTGTATTGCCCCACGACCCTTTAACAAGGTCGTTGGTCGGTACGTTTTTTTTTCCCCTTTGAGGGGCAGTCTTTTTTGGGGGGTGTGCCTCTTCGATCCATCCCAAGGAATCTTGATTCGACGACCATTTGACAACACCGTGCAGCATTATCCTCTGCAGCCAGGGCCTCGGCTGCCTACACTAAATCAACCGCCATCTCTGCCTTTCTTGTGCTGAATCTGCACTGCAGAGACGGGTCTCAACGTACAGAATTGTACTTTGCCTCTTGACGTCTTTTTTAATCCTCAGGTCGACTGTCTACTGCGGGATGTGATTCAGACCAGCCCTTCAAAGAGACATGGTTGCCGTTTCAATTTTGCCATGGCTGTGATTCATAGGTAACAACAAATTGTGCGAAACGCGACTGAACTTGGGCCACACAGAGGCATGATTTTCTCAAGTGTATTCTCCACAGACTTGCGAGAGCCTCATTCAGCTACATACAGAGTAGTATATCTCATTTGTGGCAATTCGGTGAAACAAGGAGCCACCTGTCAGGAGGAACAAGCAGTCGCTGGCATGCGCAATCAGGACCAAACTCGACACGCTAGGCACGTAGTTAGTAAGTGAAAGTCCAGAGTAGCAGGGCCTACTTGGCATTTCCATTAATGCTGCTGGCACCTGGTAAATTATAGTAATGAGGGAGTTGAGACAAGCATACCTTGAACCTAGGTATGCCTGTACCGGCACTATAACAAGTCGAAGAAAGGCTCCTGGTCCGGGTGGGAAGATGCCCGTACCATCCCTAGGCCGAGGGAACAAAACCTACCATCCCATCATCAAGTCGTTAACCTAATCTGAAGAAGACAGACCGAGCAAGGCCTCGCTTGCTCAAAGGGGGACGACAAAACACCAGGTACGGGACTACCTAAGGCAGAAGACTCAAGCAGTACGTACCGCTGCAGGGCATCATCTCTAAGCCTAGGTAACCTCCAATCCATCCAACCAGAGCCCCGGCCACGTTGGTGGAGCTGGCTTCACTACGCCAGCTCAATCTTAGCCCTATTACCGACTCCCTTCCGTCAGCTCCCACGAGGATCTCAACATCATCACCACACACTCGATTTTTTCCCACACGCGTAACGGTTAAGGCTAGGTCTAGCCAGGCCTGGCGATGGAAGAAATCCCTAGTGAGTTGGGCTCTTTACTTAAGAACCGGTTGGCATAGATTCTGCATAGCTTTAGCTTTATGCTAGCCATCATTGACTACCTAATAAGATGGGCAATTGCTGTGTTGGTGCGTTAGACCGGACATCACTGTCGAGATACTATGGCGGCGGAAAGGAAGGAGATAGCTGGTTCGCCCTCATCTGGTATGGTTAGCCGTTGTTTAAGCCAAGGTATCCATAGCTACGCTGAGATGAGTACCTGTGGTCGATTGGCTATTGAAGCCCTGTTCTGTTTTCAAAAGCATCAGAAGAGATGCGGGATGGGGTAGTCTATGTCTGTGACGGGGCTTATTAGAATGTCCGACGATAGAAATTTCAGCGGAGGGAGGTAAATGAACGTGCATGTCACTCTATACTGGTGATAGTCCATACGTACGCTAGACGCATGCCATCTGGGAGAGTACATACTCAGAGAGCGACACGAAAGCCACATTTTAGAGGATATGATCCAACTGAATTAACTTGAGAACCTCATCGTACTATTTTTTTTTTCTCGGACAGAAGCCCGGAGCGTTAACACCTGAAGACAATTCTTTGTTAACTACTGCGTATTTGTTCGATTGAGTCGAGGGAGGGCGTGCAAGGGTGTGGGAGATGCAACGGAAAATGCGGATGACTTGGCGCCCCATGCTCCAAGCTCTGAGTTCAAGTTCACTCAGAACCACAGTCTTCTTAAAACATCGTCTCAAATGGTCCCGTTATCAGCAGAACGTAATTCTAGTTCCAGGCGAGTGGCGGGACTTGCGGCGATAGTCTCCAGGGCAGGTTGGCTTTCCAATATGAACGTTGAACTATGATGAACTGGGCTGGGCAAATTTGGTATGGTGTTGATGGCAGAGAAGGATTGAAAAGGTTGCCGAGTCTAATTGAAAAAGAGAGGGCCAGAGATACCGCTGGCCAGATAGGAACCGGAAAAGGACATCTTTTTGTCTTTGACAACAGGTATGATTGAATTACATGGATGAATGGCGGAAACCAAGGACTGGTGATATCAAGGCTACTTGGATAGCTAGACTCCATCATTCGAGAAAGTTATGTATCATGTTGACGGGCGCATGCCTCTCTATCTTTTCTCTATGCTGCTTACATGGATCTGCGAGTGTTTGGGATAGTGAAAATGCAGGCCGCGGCATTGTATATCTGATCGACTTGGTATGAACATTCGTATTTCCTCAAAATGATCGGTTCAGCCTGGCCAACGCCAACCCCAGCTTCCTTGGTCTTGTTAGCAGGCAGGCAGGCCCTAGGATTTCCCACCAAAAGCCGGTCTGATGCCTCGACCGCAACAGTCAAATCAAGGCCAATCTGTAGTGACCGGCTTTGTAGTGGTTCTCCCCCCGGCATGGCCTGCTCTCTGTTGTGGGAGGACCCGTGGACCCATGGACACGCCTCAGAGTTGGGTTGAGATCCGTCGGCTCGTCAGTGCTGCGAGACCTCGATGGGCCCCGTGGAGACTAGAGAGTAACACTGATGACCAGGGTGCGGCATGTAGAAGTGGTGTTTATCTTTATCGTACCGGGGGCAGAACCTGAGTTTCAGTGTCTGCGAATCAGCCGCCACCTGATTAGTGGCTACTTATCCGCTACAAGCTCGGCCTATCATCGCCCCCAGTGTACTCTTAGTAGAGTGGGTGCATCGACCAGGCCAGGGCCGCCGCCTCGGGGTGCCAGTGCAGTGTGCAGTGCCAATGCTAGGACGTTTCTTCTCCCGGCGCCTGGGAATCATGCCTCTTCCTTCTTCTTAAACTTACACACTCCAACTTGCAGGGCAGACGATATCTATTTCGAGTCTCAAGTTATACCCTTCAAAGGAGTGAAGCACTTAAGCGGCCTCTCGATCTATTCTTATCCCATATCAGACAACTATACGAATCTCTGCTGCCGTCTTCATCCTTCGCAACTTCCGCCATCAAGCCATCACCTCTGGGCATGCCTTCTTACGCGATTCACCACATCTCGTTGTTGCGCAAGTGATTCTCTCTTGAATGTCATGGCACAACACAATGTGAGTGGATATGGAAATTTAACGTACCTTGATTACCGTTCACCTTTTTCACACGATCCTTTTAAATATTTGTACTTTTACTCTCGTGCCTCTCACTTTCACTCACTCACTCACCTCACAAAGCTGTGAGGTCGCGATCGCGATTGGACCCATTCTCTAACCTGTCACTCAGGATTCCAACACCTCTGACCCTGGTGCTCAATCTGTGTCCGACCCGATGACCACTCAATCGAGTTTGGACAGCGCAGCCAAGGAAGCTGGGGCAGATTCAGCCTTTCCATACGGCACACGTTCCCGTAACAGGACTGGCACATCGCGTATTAACTACGCCGAGGACAGGGACATTGATGGCGATGTTTATGACTACTATCACGACAAAAAGGACAGTGATTCCAAAAAGACTTCACGTCAGTCCAGCGCTGCTGTGAATGGCGATGCGCCTCGTGGGGGTGCAAGCTCGCGCAAGGCTGGCACAGACGAGCCAAAGGCAGCGCAGGTAGCGAATACTCCCAAGGAGCAACAGTCGGGCAGTTCAAATAATGTGCCCACGACAACGCAGCAGCCGGCTGCTTCACAGCCCGCACGGAAGCGCAAGGTCGTGGGCAACCCAGCCGGTTCCACTAACCCAGCGACATCCGTCAATAATTCAACCAAAAAAACAGCAGCATCCGGAACACCTTCGCGTATCCCATGGCCAGAAACCAACATGCTGACTTTTGACAACTGCAAGAGCCGCCCTGTCAATGGTAAAATGGTGGCCGATGATGGTACAGCGCTGGAGCCAAATGGTAACATGCTTCCTCCAAAGTGGTCCACTAGAAATTCAGATCAAACGTGGCTAACCTGGCGACGCAGATCATGTGTACCTTGTCTGTGAGCCACCTGGAGAACCCTATTACCTGGGCCGCATCATGGAATTCCTTCATGTGCAGAATGACAGCAGCAAACCCGTGGAAGCTGTTCGCATCAACTGGTACTACCGACCCAAGGATATTGGCCGAAAGTCCACAGACACACGAATGGTTTTTGCGACGATGCACTCCGACATCAGCCCGTTGACGGCGCTACGCGGAAAATGTCAGATTCACCACAAAGCTGAGATTAAGAATATGGAATTATACCGAAAGGACCCTGACAGCTTTTGGTACGATAAACTGTACGATCGCTATATCCAAAAGAACTACGACTTGATTCCGACGCGTTCTATTGTCAACGTTCCAGCCAATGTAAAAAAGGTTCTCGACGAGCGCTGGAAATACGTGCTAGTCGAGCAGGGGCGTGGCAAGGAGCTCACTAGCGCCGTTAAGCTCTGCAAGAGATGCGCCGGCTATTGCGCAAGGTACGTACCTACTCACTTACACTGCCTGCCCCACATCCACATCCACATCCACATCATGACAGACCCATGCTTCAGTGGCTGACATGATTGGTTTTCTTCAGCAACGACTCGGTTGACTGTGCAGTATGTCAGAACACATACCATATGAATTGTGTGAACCCGCCTCTATTGAAAAAGCCATCCAGAGGTTTTGCCTGGTCATGTGCAGCATGCAGTCGAGCCCAGGAAAGGAAGCTGGAGGCTCGTAATACACCTAATGTTAACGATCCAAGCTTCGATGCCGAAGACGACGATCCTATGGATGAAGAGGACGAGGAGATGCAGGGGCTTGAGACTAATCGAACTAGTCCCGAAGAAGGAGACCATCCTCACCATGAGGGCACTGCCGAGCAAATCTATCAGGCCTCTCTTTGGCCGTACCGGTACCTGGGAATGCATTGCAAGCCCGAGGACGCACTCGACTACGACGACAGAATTTATCCCCGCGCGAGTACGAGAATTGGACCCAGAAATCAAGCAAATGTTTTACCGTGGCCTGGAAAACCGGTCGAGTACGTCAAGCCACTTGAGATCAAGAAAAACGGCAAGAAAGACACCAAGTCCAAGGAAGCATTGGCTGCTATTGAAGCCGATAAGATCTCACGTGGGAAGCGTCCGAAGTGGGTTCAAGACATGCCTCCCGGCTACACAGCTCGGGGCGAAGATTTTGACGACGACGACCCTAGGTGTACTGCAACTCGCATGTGGATACCTCCCCCAGAGAAAGTGATCAAAGAGAAGGATATGAATGAGTACATGGAAAAGGCCAAGGGGATGACAAAAGATCTCGGACTGCCAGAACGTTCGACCAATCTGCAAGACGTGGCTGCCAATAAATTGTTTCGTGCAGAATTCGACACAGAACATGCTCTCAAGGATCTTTCCGAGACCAAGAAGGAGGCATTCAAAGAACCAGAATTGACACCAGCAGAGCAAAAGAAGTTTGAGGAAGCCGTGATAAAATACGGTTCTGAACTTTATCTTGTGAGAAAGCACGTTAAAACTATGCACTATGGCATGGTGACTCGTTACTACTACGCCTGGAAGAAGTCAGCACGCGGGAAGCAGGTCTTGGAAAACCAGGCCGGTCGAAAGGGAAAGAAGGAGGCCAAGAGAGCAGAAGCTGCTGCCAGTAAGCTGGCAGATGATGTTGCGGACAACGATGATGATTCTGCATTTGATACCGAGAAAGCAAATCAGAAAAAGCAAGGATTTGTGTGTCAATTTTGCTCCACGACTTCCTCGCGACAATGGAGGCGCGCTCCGAACCCCGTCCCCGGGGTCGTCAACGATGGGGGCTCGAAGAACTCGAATAAGGAAAAGGGCCAAGAGCGTGTGGTAGCTTTATGCCGTCGCTGCGCTGAGCTATGGCGCAGATATGCCATTCGATATGAAGATATGGATGAGGTTAACAAGAAGATTACCCAGGGTGGCCGAGCCTGGAAACGGAAGCAAGACGAGGAACTCCTTAAGGAGTTGCAAGCCGCGAAGGAAATGGGCATGATGACGCCGGAACGGGCACCAACCCCTTCAGCGACCCCAGCCGTTGCCACCGTACAAGAACCGCCACGGAAGAAGCTTAAAGGCGCAGCTTCTGACAAAGATGTGGATAATGGTCACTCGGATGCTGCTAGTGCAGCCGGCTCTACCACTTCCAAGAAGAAGGACAAGAGTGTGGAAAACCTTACAGTCCCCGATATCCCCAAACCTGTTGTGCTGCCTTGTGCAGTCTGTGGCCAGCTGGAACCTCAAGGAGACCAGCACTTGTCGTGCCGCGAATGCCGCCTGACGGTACACCGCAATTGCTATGGTATCATGGATAATCGAAACCCCGGGAAATGGACTTGTGATATGTGTGCAAACGATAAAAACCCACAAGTCTCGATCGTATGTTGTCTCAAACCTATCTATACGCCTGCGCTAACATCGACCTAGCATTACAAGTGTGTTCTTTGTCCCGTTGAATACACAGAACATGATTTCGTGGAACAGCCGAAAATAACACATCACAAAAAGAAGATGTCGGAGAAGGATCGTGAGCGAGAACGCCTGGAGGTTCAGCAAGCTCGGAAAGCTGCGGACTTTTACCGCAAGAAGCAGGAAGAGATGAATCGCCCCGTCAACCCCCGGGAACCACTCAAGAGGACCGCGGACAACAATTGGGTCCATGTTACCTGCGCTATTTGGACCCCAGAAGTCAAGTTTGGTAACGCCAAAGCACTAGAACCTTCGGAAGGTATTCCTTCGATTCCCAGGAGCAGATACGATGAGACTTGTCAAGTGTGCAACAAACAGGATGGAGCCTGTGTGTCGTGCCATCAGTGTCGCATTCCATGTGAGTCCCAATGAGAGAAAAGAAAAAGATTGGCCACGCTAACTAGAATAAAGTCCATGCGGAATGCGCTCGGCAACATGGACATGTTCTCGGATTTGAAATGACATCTGTGAAGAGTTCGCGAAGAGACCAGTTTAGCATCGTAGCAATCAATGGGGAGAGTGGCATCATGTCGGCAACTGTGTGGTGTAAGGATCACGCCCCCACGAAGACGACGATTCATCAGATGCAAGATATTGCGGATGAATCGGGGCTTAATGCTTTACAGCTCTATGTACAGAACTACAAGCAGGCCGACCTGGCACTGACAGGCACGGTTCGCAAGGCCAATCTCATGACAAACGCCGCCAAGTTGTCAGGTACAACGACTCAGCCTGGCCTACGCAGGTCCTCGACAACAAATATCCCCAATGGCGGATGGGGCCAGCAGCGAAATGGGGACACGGGAGATGTGGCATCGGACTCAAAACAACCAGGAGAAAAGGTCTGCATCACCTGTGGTATTGACACCAGCCCGAAGTGGTGGCCGATCGATAATTCGCAGGAACGCGAACTCACCAACGGGCATTACGGCACACTCGGGAGCGAGGCACAGAAATTCGTAGAACAGAGACGATTCCAATGCCACAAATGTCGCAAGGCCCAGCGTACGGCAAAGCCGCACCCGCGGCGGTCCCCTCTCATGGCAGACGCTCCATTACCTTCGGCTCACGGCGCAGGCATACCAGGCACGACAACACATCCTTTGCGCAGTCCGCCACAGATGATGCCTGCCCATCGTGAATCCAATCCTTCTGCTGCTTATGCTTGGCCTCCACCAGTTCATGCCCCGACAGTTCCTCCGCCACCAATGCAAGCACCTGCACTCGTCGCAGATCATGCCCTGGGCGCCCGGCCTCCTCCCCCTGCCCCATACGCGCCCCTCCCACCTCAACGACCATCATACAGTGACTGGGGACGACCTGCGAGCCAGCAAGGTTCGCCTCCTCGACACATCAATGGGGGACCCCCAATTCACAATCCACCGCCGATGTCCACACTGTCTTCGTTGCGACCACCTCCAGTTGTAGGACCAGGGCCTCCAGTTGGGTCTTCACCACCTGCACCACCGCCGGCTAATCATCATGGTGGCCCCCCGTCGCAGCCTTATACCAACGGACTCCCTCCATCACCTCGACGACTGAATGGACCAGCGCCGCCACCTCGTTATACTCATCCGTATCAAACCCACGGACACAACGCTCCTCCGCCCCCTCCTCCTGCGTCTCACTTACCACCACCAACCCTGACGAATGGGGCACCACCACCTCCGCCGCGGCACGATGGATTCTCTCATGAACTTCACCCGCAGAGGCCGACTTATCCTGCTCCTCATGGAAGCCCACCGGGCCCTCGAAATGGACCACAGCCTCCCTCAAGTCGCCCGGCGAGTGGAGCAAGTGCCAGCCCCTCACTACGAAATCTCCTTTCTTGATCAGAAGAATACAGGAGAGTAACTGCCCGTTGGGAATGGACCACGTTTGAGCGCACAGGGGGGACACTAATGAAAGTCTAAGAGGGCGAGCAACGGAGCTTTTGCTCGTCTAGATGAGTTGGATGGGGATGAAATTCTTCCATCTATATAGTATATATACAAAAGGGACAAGAGGATTGTGAGCTTTTGGAGTTGATTTTGGGTGGGATGGACTAATTGACTCATCGAAGGCTTTGTTGCAACCCACCATCTGGAACGGGATTCGCGATTGGGTATGTATGTATGTATGAATGGGAAGTTAGCGGGATACAAGCGAAAGCTGTCTTGTTCGAGTACTTTAGGTATTGTTGCAAAATCACACTAGAAGCATCCGGCGAACTTCGGCGTTTAGTTTATTATAGACGAAATCAGGATAATGCCAATTGTCAAAAGACGATACCTTACGTAACTGCATCTTAAGAAGATTGATCCAAGCTAATGAGGATCATTTTAGGCAAATGTATAGTATTTACTACCTATAGATCCCCCTAACTTTTGTTGTAACTGCGTGCCTCAGAAAGGGGAGCATTATGTTCCAAGGTATATCCATAACAGCCAAGGAACGCAACCCCAGTCCGAGCAATTCATATCTAAATGGTCGAGCCTGGCTCCTGCCAGGAAATGAGCGGCCTGAGCGGCGAAAGAAATTCCCGGGGAAAAGAAAATCAACATAGAGAAGGACTCTATCAAAGAACCCACCTTTGAGAACTCCAAGTATGGAGCTTACGTAAGGTATCCGGGGACTCAAGCGAGCCCACCTTGGCCCATGGATAAGCCTGAGCTTATCTAGATCGGGTTAGCCTCTTTTCACAACGCTCCAATTTAGGTACTCTGTGCTAATGTACCAGCTAGAGGAACCTGCCTTATGCTCAAGGCTGATTGATGGCTGATGTGGCTCAGCTTCCAACGTCAATCAAAGACAACATCTTGACATTCAACTTTCCCTCTCCCCTTTTCGGCACTGTGCCGTTCTCTCTACTTGGCATCAAACCTCGCTGTAATTTTATGGAAACAAGAGGACAGACGAACTAAACTGTGATTAACAATTCTTCCTTTTGTTCAATTACGACACATCGCCAACAACCACAACAGCACCTGTCCCTGACGATCAGCATCTTGCTGAACAGCTCACAACTCTCTCCTCATCCTTCGGACTGTATAGCGAATCTCTAATTGCTGGCATCCTGCTGCGACGAAGCTGAGGGACGATTGATTACACATCGAGGAGGGCTCTAAGTCAGTATATTACCATACCTACGATAGATCATGGCGCAAGTACTTCTGGACCTCTTCTACTCGTTCGGGAACTGTCTTAACTGCTTTCCCGGAAACCCCAACCTCAAGATCAACAACCGGAGCTTCAAGATCTTAAGACTACTTGGAGAGGTAGACTACCAAATACCGCTCTCTCGCACTCCATGTCGCTGACATTTGCCAGGGCGGCTTCTCTTACGTATACCTCGTCGAAGACACCTCAACCCACGAACTTTTCGCACTCAAAAAGATCCGATGTCCCTTTGGCGCCGAATCGGTGCAGCAGGCCATGCGTGAGGTTGATGCCTATCGCCTCTTTTCTCACGTTCCAACCATCATATCCGCTGTCGACCATTCCGTCGCAACCGAGCGCGGCGCCGACGAGGCGACAAAAACCGTTTATGTCCTTCTGCCATACTATAAGCGCGGTAATTTGCAGGACATGATCAACGCAAACTTGGTCAACCATGATCGGTTCCCTGAGCGTCGTCTCATGTTGCTCTTCCTCGGAGTGTGCAAGGCTCTGCGTGCCATGCACGACTATAAGCCTGCTGTAGAGCGCATGCACATGGGTCGGGAAGAGGATGAGCTGAACCATGGTGAGAGAAACAACACACGAGGAAAGCGAACGGAGGAGGAAGAGGAGGGCGAGCAAGAAAGGGGTCTGCTGGAGGAGGAGAACCAAGTCAGTGGAGGCAGGTCAATTCAGCACTACGCCCATAGGGATATCAAACCAGGTAAGGCCGCTCATCAGGGTATTATTCTCATTCATATCACATGCTCATCTCTATTTCCAGGCAACATAATGATCGACGACTCCGGCTCAACCCCGATCCTCATGGATTTAGGATCTGTCGCTCCCTCGCCAATTCCTGTTACGTCACAATCTCTGGCCCTCCAGATTCAAGACACGGCCGCTGAACATTCAACCATGCCCTATCGTGCCCCCGAGCTTTTTGATGTTCAGACTGGCATGGTGATTGATACAAAAGTTGATATTTGGTCCATGGGCTGCACTCTCTACGCCTGCCTTGTCGGCAAGTCTCCCTTTGAGATGCGCTCAGACGAGACCGGTGGTACTCTGTCCCTGTGTGTTCTCGGTGGCGATTGGCGCTTCCCTGACGAAGGACCTGCTGGCGTCAAGCGTTCTAATAGCATGCGCCCGCAGCAAGGACAACAGCAACAACAAGCACCTGCGGTTGAGATCAGCGAGCCGATTCGCGAAGTCGTCAGGAAGTGTCTGCGTGTTGAAGCCGCTGAGCGACCGGATATTCACGAGTTAATCGAAATGGTTGAGGAAGTCATCGAGGAGCTTCCTGATGACTCCCATTAGATGCCGGCACGACGCGTCTTTTGAAATGTGCAGCAGAGCGACGAATTAAATTTGAATACCAATGAAGATACCTACCTCCTTTGTTGCCCTCATATAGCTGGTTGGGTGACCTCCTGGGTCCGACGGTTGATTTTGTTACATTTCTTTTTTGTCACTTGAAGGAGACGGCGTTTAGGGTTTGGAATGATAGAGCCATTTGCTGGTAATTAACTAAGTTCTTGTCTGCTAGCCGTCCCGACCAGCCACTCCCTATTTACGTGCCGTCTCGAGAGCTGCTGCTTATCTGCATGTCCTGCTAACAAAATCAAGCGTTGCAATCTTAGTAGTAGTAACCTTAGTAGTAGCCCACGTATGCGGGGAAGAGCCGATGGGTCAGACCTTTACGTCAAATCACATACACGCGCACCTCTGAGCCTGAGCAGACACAATCTTCCCACTCCGAATCGTCCTACAGCTCGAGCTTGAAAGTTGCTACCTCAAACGGTCGCAGTGTGATCGGGATCTTTCCGTCTTCCTTCTGGATCTCCTCCAGTTCATCCTCTAGGATGTTCGTTTTGGTCACACGCTTGACATCGAAACTAGTTTCAATAACTCCACGACTGCGGCCTCCCAAGGACTCATACACACGAAGAATAATGCTCTGGCCCTTGTTGATGCGCAGGCCATCATCTCGGCTGACATCTTCATCATCCTGGCCTCGCTTGATCGTATCCAGTACAAGAGAGTCAGACTCATCAATATTGACAAGCTTGATTGGCGCACTGGACACACTTTCTAAGACGGCCTTTGAAGCAGTAACGGGCTTCAGGGGATTGTTGAAAGCATAAGCAGCCTTAACAGTGGTAGACGATAGACTGCCCTTGTGAGGTAGAATGGCCCATCGGATGGAATGGCGTCCCATATCGGCGTTGGCATCAGGCGCCTTGGGTGCCCGTAGGAGTGACAGTCGCATCGTCTTGCCTGCAGTCGCAAAACCATACTTGCTGTCGTTGAGAATAGAAACGCCATAGTTGTTCTCTGAGAGATCGGCAAACTTGTGGCAGCACACCTCAAACTTGGCCATGTCCCAACTTGTGTTGTAATGAGTTGGTCGCTTGGTGATGCTGAAAGCGGTCTCGTAGGAGGCCTCGGTGTTGACTACGTTGACGGGGAACTCGACCTTGAGGAACTTGGAGTCCTCGTGCCAGTTGACGTCTGCTCTGACATCAACCCGAGAAGGTTGCCCTTTGAGTGCTGCAGAGAGGGTGGTGTATGACTTGATGTAACTGTTCTCGCTGATCTTGACATCAGTGACCAGGGTAACTCGATGAGGCTTTTGTTCGAAAATCTTTGTCTTTCCATATTCGACCTTTCTGCGTGCGTCGAGATGGTAAACCTCTACATCCCATGCTTGCCAGTAAAGAGGAATGTCATCGAAGATGACAAATTTGTTGGCCTCTCCACCCTTTTCAATAACCTCGCGATCGTTGACCACATCGTACAGGGATGTAATGACACCGCTTTCGACGACAACGCGGAGTTGCTCGTTCTGCAGGACATAAACATCAGTAGACTGCTCCATGACGGTAACCGCAGGCTTTTCTTCTTGTGTTTTAAACGTGCGGAGATTGAGCAGCTGGCCATCGCCACAAGCAACACCAACTTCAGTCTCAGAAAGTTCAACAAGCTCCTTACGATGCCATGGCAGAGTGTTGATGGCAACAGACTCGTTGAGGCAGGTTGAAAATTCGCTAGAGACGTTGAGCGATTCATACAAATCCTTCAGGAGACGTTTACCAGTTTCGAAGACTTCAGCATAGACCTGTGTCATGTTAGCGAAGCTCCCACTGCTATGGGACGAAATACCTTATCCGAGTCATCGTAGCACATTTCAATGCTACTTCCTGGCAAACAGTCGTGGAACTGGCACAGGAGAACAGCCTCCCACATGTCATCCAAATCCTTGGTCGGGTACTTGTACGACTTATTCTTGATTGATGCGAACGTTGCCAATTGTTCAATATCTCGCAGCATCACCTCAGCTTTTCGATTGTAATACTTGTTGTTGGCTTGTGTGGTATACGTTCCTCTGTGTAGTTCAAAATACAGTTCCCCATACCATGTAGGGAATTCGCTGGCCTTGCGGTTGAGACGGTCGAAGTAGCCATCAACTGTCAGCCCCATCTTGATCTTTGGGATACCGCCGATAGTGTTGCTGATTCCGGCACATCGTCGGAGCTTTTCGAAGTGTTGCCAAGTTGGGCCACCGCCACCATCACCCTTTCCAAAGACAAGTAGAGACGAACTGTCAACACGCATTGTTTTGTGGTTTGCAATGCTCCTCTTGAGATCACCGAAATCAGCGTTTGCTGTATATGTCTCGGAGGGAGGCATGTGGCAGATGACCTGACTTCCATCAGGGCTTACCCACATGAAGGTAGTGTGAGGGAAGTTGTTGATGTTATTCCAGCTCAGTTTCTGGGTCAGAAAACGATCCATACCAGCTAATCGGCAAAGCTGTGGAAGCTGGCTTGAGTATCCGAATGTGTCTGGCAGCCAAAAAGTTCGGCATCGAGAACCAAACTCAGCCTCGAAGAACCTCTGGCCGTAAAAGAACTGCCGGACAAGCGATTCGCCGCTGGGCAAGTTCGTGTCGTGCTCGACCCAGCTGCCACCAATAGGATGGAATTGACCCTCCTTTACCTTCTGCTTGACACGTTTGTACGCAGCAGGGTAGTACGTCTTCAGCCATTTGTATTGCTGGGCTTGGGAGCAGGCAAAGTTGGATTCTGGGTAGCGATCCATGAGGTCGCATTGGTTCATCCAAGATCGAACAACCTTGCGCTTTGTTTCAGCCCAAGGCCATAGCCAACAGCTGTCGATGTGACAATGACCGATTCCGAAGACAACAGGTTCCTTTCCTCCTTCGTACACCTTGTGAGAGTCTACATCAGGGCCAAGAATTTCACGAGCAATCTCTCGGCATTTAAGGATCGATTCCTGATTGTTGACCTCAAAAGTGTTGATGATCTTCATGGCAACAGATAAAGCATGATTCTGTTCAGCCGAGTTCTCGGGCAGTTCTCGAGCAGCATCGCCAATCTCCCACATATCTAAGTGGAGTTTGCGAGCTGGCACATTGATGGCGACTATGTCGGCCTTGCTGAGGTTGAAACGCCTGTTGGGATCCGGCGGTGCAATAGTTGTCGTGCCGTTAGGAGCGTTTCCAAACATGCCGTTGCAGGCCATTTCGATATAAATAGTGTGCTCCTCTCCGTCACGGAATGAGTCGGGAATGATCCACTCGATGCGCTCTCCGCTGCCAGTGAGGCCTTGGATGGGAACACCATCTTCGGTCCAAATGGTGCCCTCGTTGTTGGCATCCCAGTGAAGCTCAATGAGCTCTTCGTCCTTTGTTTCATCCGGTATACGCAGGACGACCTTGAACCAATGAGTGGACCAAGAGGGCCCAAAAGAGGTACCGGTATGGGTCTCCTTGAACTCGTGGCTTGTAGCCTCTTCAAAAGTTGGCCTGGAGAGATCTGGTGCATCCCACACTGACAGTTGAACATGAGGTTTGCCCGAGTACCTGCCGTTGTACATGTTCCTCAAAGGTCTGAAGTGAAAGATCTTCAGCATGCTGAGGTGCATAATCCTCAGCATGGACAGACGACAACACGCATGACATCAGCTAAGCTGCCCGATCTCCGAAAAGAGGTGATCACGGCCTTTCAGAATGCTTGTTTTTGGAACGCCGACAGGCCGTTCGGCGAAGAGAGGGTACGAGGAGTCATCTCCCTTGTTTTCGCTGCCACCACCCATAGTGTAAATGTCGGAATGCCCAGGAGCAGGAGGAGCAGATCGATTTGAAAGGCGCCGAAGCTTTCCGGAAGATGAGTGTAGCGGTTGATCTTCCGGTGAAGGCGAATGACGACGACAGGCTGCCGAGGCTGAGAGAAGGCGGTCGAATGTGTTGTTGATACTATAAAAGTAATCGTGAGCGGGTGCTTGACACTTCGGTGGTATCGTCAAACAAAGAAGGATGAAGAATGAAGAATGGGAGGAGGAGCAGAATCTCGAGATGGGGCACAGCACGAAGGGAGGGAGGAGAGTTAAATTGGTATTGTATAAAGTAAGATAACTAATCCGCGTATGTTCAGAGAGAAGTGTTGTACGTATGTCAGTGAAACGTGGGAAGCTTTATGTTAAGCTCTGTGTTAGGTCAAGTGAGCTCCATTGAGCTTCACGGAGGCGAACACAGCTGCCGAGCGATGTATTGACAAAAAGGTCTCTGCATACCGCCGCCTATCGATCCGCAGAATAATGTTGATGTATTTTTTCGATATGCACGAACGCCAAGCAGAAATGGAAGCGGGGGATGCCCACTACAAGGTGCCCATCCATTCCCGTCGAGTACCTTGACAGGGGTTGAAGCGCTTGCGGCACAGCAACCGGGGGAGAGGACACACTAGACTCGGAACGAACAACACTCTAAGCCAAGCAGAGTTTGGGAATGGGTCCAGGTGATTCACTGATCGGAATTTGGGGAACTGGTGGTGCGGGGAGATGGATCCGATGCTTCAATTTGATGCAGCATAAAGCACGTACCTCATCGCGTTGATATAAGATTCTTGATCAATGAATGATACTTGATTAGGAACCAGTCGCAATATTGTAGAAGTCGGCACATTCAAGGAATTTCCGACTGGACAGTTGCCGTGGCTTGGCGAAGAGTAATGATAGGAGAAAGATTTAGTGATGAGGATAAGTACTAGATAGAATGCGAAAAGCGTCACGGGTTGATAGATCAGAGTTGCAATAAGTCTTGGGTGACGAAGCACAATATGTATTTGCACTTTCTAGTGGGTACCTTACCTTATTTAATCTGTAATTCGACCTTTCGGCAGCCACGATCTTGATTAGAAATTGAAGTATCCGTACAACAGCTACCTACACAGTATCATGGCAAGTCACATTCACAAGCATGAAGCGACCTTCTCTTTCAGTTAGATCTTCCGAGCATTGTAAATGGACGCATCAAGTCACCAAATCGCAGCAAATCTCACTCATATCGAGGCAAAAAAGTGAGAGCAGTAAACCGGAAATGCTTTAGTAGCTTCGGTAGGTAGTGCTAAGGCTGTTCGTTGAATATGTGGAAAAAAGTGAGATTTTATAATGGTGGTTTATAAAATTGTCATTACAAAGTTACCATAATCTATCGCAATATTCATCACAGCCAGCACATAAGCCAGCTGTCGTGGGCTAGGTGACTTAGCTGACTGATTCGGATCTAGCAAATGACCTGTACTAGATGAAAGAAACTCCGCAATGCCTTTTTATGCCTCTATAAAGATCAAGGCTTGATATAGTATAACTTTTCTGTATGATGGTATAAGGCTTATAGTAGAGCGAAGCTAGGTAGCCGTGATGAATATTGCGAGGATTTAAGACTCTACCTAAGCTTACTAAGGCTGGAGATCATACCTTGGACTGCATATAAACGAATCTGGGAATGGAAATTTGATAGTCTCTCACTCCTCACTCACTCACTCAATCTCGGAAAAGAAGACCAAACATCATCAATTCACGAGGTACTCGGTGAGGTGCCTAACTACTAAAGTAGTTGGCTTATCTGACATTGTCACCTCCTCCCTCACCGGTTTACTCAGCACCTTGAAGCCCAGACCAGCCTGCAGAATAGGTTGCCCTAAAACGAGGAAATATCGAACGATTCCTCACCCTTCATGAGCTGTTTTACTGCCGAGTGCTCCGTACAGTACGCACTGCCCGACCCAGCCCAAGCGATTTAATGCTACGATAATCGATTTTTACCATGCCATTTCCCGCTCTTTTTGGCGTTTCCCCTCTTGTCTCATCGCTGATCAATGAAGTGCAGTACTGCGTAGTAGAATGCGGCAGTTCGACCACTCCCACGGTATTACGAGGTGTCAGTGCTCGGTTTCTTTCCAAATTAGTAGCATTCCCGAACTGTGTTTTGTCTCCGCAGCCACAGAATTGGGAAACGGATGTCCAGATGGAAATATCTTCATTTATGTCGATTGTATATATACGCTCAAATCGCGTACGACTGCCTACCAGATCCACTACCAGGTAGACCTACATTGATGTCCTAGTAAAAACCAACAATAAACCCAAATATGCCATGCTAGAAAAAGGTATCATCGATGTATGTATGCCATGAGAAACAGATATAAAAATGGAGATGCTCTTGACTCCAGTGTGTAAGTTCGTTGTGGACCATCACCCGCCGTGTTATTGCGCCGTTCCCTGAAAAAGAAACCAAGTTACAAATGTGCCCATAATTGTTGGAGTTGTGTTATGTCGTCGGGATGTAGATGCTTCCTTGTCGTCATTAGAGAGGTTCCACGCCCCGCCCCTCGGAAGAGGGTTGATTGTTGAGATGTCGAGGGTGGAGAAATAATTCTTATGAGGTTTCACTCAAGTTGTTGTTCCGGCTGCCTGAGCCAGTACCTGTGCCATGGTGAACAACCTCTGAAGCACCGTCTCCTGTGTATTCGATTTCGTCCTCATCGTCGTACAGCTCATCATCTTCCACTTCGTAGTATTCGTCGTCTTCAGCCAAGTCTTCGGCTTCGTCCATCTCGTCGTACTGCTCTGGCTCTGGCTCATCCAGATCACTCTCGCTGTCGTTGTCGCTTTCGTCAAAGTTGAGTACACCCATTATAGGAACTTCAATCTTCTTGTACTGGCTCTTGATAAGATTGTCGGCCATCTCGAATAGCTTGGTGTCCTTGTCCGGCTGTGTCTCACGATCCATGGAGAACTCGGCCTCTTCACGGTCGGCAAGCTGAACGTTGATGGGCTCGTTGGGTGACTCGGGTCCCTCGGGGATCTGCTTGACCCAGCGACGAACGACCTCAGTCCGTGCGATTTTATTCTGGTCTGTCCTGCGTCTCAAGCCGGATCTGAAATGGCGCTTCTCCCTTCTTCGCCTGCGCTGGATTCGATCTCTCACGTACCAAGCCACAACCAACATAGACGCCTGCATCATATCTTGACACTTTTGTCTGTGCATGTTGGCCCAAGCCTGGCATCGTTGCTGTTGGTAGTTGGCAACAGCCTGGCACCTCTGCTGATAATAAGCAGCGATACGAGAAACCATGGCGAGGTACTTTGGGTCGAGATTGGCACCGGCGATACTGGGAAGTTCGGGGGTTGTTGACTCGCTGGGCTGAGGAGTGTTGCTGGAGCTAGGCCCAGAACTGCGGTTTGGCGACGAGGACATCCTAGGTTGTGAAGTCGGAGGAGGAGGAGGAGCCATCATCGTGGGAGTGTTGAGGCCTGCCAGGCCGCTGAAGGGTTCTTGCATCGAGGCCTTTCGTTTTAGGTTGTTCTGTAAAGGCCTTTGGGCAGGAAGTTTAGGAAAGGAGTGGCTCTCCGGCGGGGGGGTCACCGGTGTAAAGGGGTTGACAGACGACATCATAGCCGCCATAAGGCGTTCTTCTCTGAGTGAGGTTTGGAGTATATATATATATATGCTGAATGGTGATCCGGGTTGTCCAGGCGCACTGTTCCAGGTAAGGGACTGTGTGCCGGGATTAAATGGCGCTGGGGAGTGGGATATTCGATTATACAGGGGTTGTGTTCCTCTTTTATCTTTCGAGCTGATTTGAATGTTTATATCGCGTTATTTGAAGAGTTTTATCGTGCGGTTGCTGTCAGGGTGGCCGTTAATGTTGAGGATCAAGGGCGTGTAAGTGGCAATGTGGGGAATTGTATCAGATCAGTTGAGCAAGACACAGAGTCGATAGCTGAGTTCTATCTCTGTATATAAGTGAATGAGCACAATAACGATGCGTAAACGTAGGGCGTTGTGTTTGGCCAGCGAACGCGCACAAAGGGGATATATAGCTAGGTCACAATCGACAGATGTGGTCGAGGGTTTGGCGCTTTCGGGCAGGGGGGTGCGGCGACGTCGTGTGGCAGCGGACCCAAAATGGGCTGAGGCTCTCTCGAGAATCGGCCCACGCCGACCCCGCGGGAAGATATGCTTATGCCATTGAATTTCTAGCAGCACATCTATCGCCCCAAAAGTCGAAGCTGTCGCTTTGAATGGTTGGGTGACAGCTCCGTCTGTGTTGATTCTGGTCATGTCAAACCTGGAGCTGTCTTTCTATGGATGGCATGAGAAATACAGTGCATCCATCCAGCGAGCTGTGTCTGAATTCCAGTGTCTGTCTCTTCTGCATGGCTCACAGTTGAGCCTTGCACGGCACAGTTCAATGCCATGACCCAGATGACCGCTTGGAGGCTATCAAGGGGGTTCCCTGGCTCTCATGGAGACGGCCGCTCAATCTGATGCTGACTCTGAGCCTCTCATGTGTTGTCTTGGAGATATAGCATGTTGTTACTATGTGCTGTTCAGAGCTATGCTGTGATGCTTCTCGCAGCGATGGTGTTGTTTTCATCTCCCGTCGTTTCTTTCCTGCTCAACCCCATGCCATATTTCATAGACCCCATCTGATATGATTGCTTAAACCGGAAGTGGTGCTGTCCTGTTGTGACAAAGCTGGTTTTCGGACATCTTTTCTTGGTTCGCTGAGATGCTTGCCTTACCTGTTCAGTACAGCAGTTCATTCGGAGATGGATGGATCCCCATGGCATGCGAGCTTGCCGACTGCTACGTTGGAGAGATTCCGTCATCTACTTTCCCCCTTCCCTTGTCCAAAAGAGGAGGACAGTCGCTTTACCGCCCAGCAGCATGCCGTGTGCGCATTGGTTAGATTGAGACACATACATCGTGAGTTGGGGCTTGGGTTGGAGGGGTTGAGCTCCAGCTCCAGCAGCTTGGGCAGATTTGCAGGGCCATCTGGTGTTGAGGGATGATGATGACGCTAACATGGGACCACGATTTTACGACCCATGGAGTAGTTGATAAGTCCAAGTCCCACCGGTCTGTCACATACCTACCTCGTGCCCGAAACCATTCCGCACTGTATAATTTCTGCCTGCCGAGGATTTCGGTCTTTCAATGGAAGTTCTAGGTAATTAATCTCGAGATATCACCCAGGAATGGGGTAACGAAATCTCTTGATGTAGCATTGATTTATGGCACCACATGTCCTTCCACTTCCCACATCAAACTCCAGACGGGAACTCTATTTCCTGCATACCGGCAGGTCTGTCTCCAGGCATGATCGATTGCTTTAGAGGGAACCAGACCCTGTAGATCTCGGAAAAGCCGCGAATCGACATGCATTAGCTACCGTCGTTCGAGGGCGATGACTCTCGACTGTTTACTCACACGTTGTTCGCGAAGACCCGGGTCCCTCTCGTTGGTCAACGCCTCCATGGTCAGATTCCTTCCGTTTCATGGCTACATGTGCTGTTCGCTTGTGGGCTCTGGCGCTGTCCATCTCCGTAAAATCTCTGGAGTACCTTGTCATAAAGTCCCTGGATCATCCATCAGGATCGGAATTATAAGTCGGGGGGGTCCTACTATTACCGAACGTTCTTTTCCTCATTCGTTACCTGAAGATGAGGGAGGGGATTTTGTGGTTGCCGACCCTAGTAATACAAATTGTTGACAATTGTGTCCTATTAAACAAGGTGATAGTTATGACAGTCCGCAGTGGTGTTTCTATGCTCGTCGATGCAGATTTGGTCTCTCAGATGAAGCTGTTACACTGACTCCCACTCCTGGGCTCGGTGCGATCGATTTTGATTTACCTACACTAGGTAGGTATCTTCTTTTCCTTTTTCTTCTTCACCGATATATCCCATAACGCTCATATCCGCTGTTCCCCACATGGAACAACCAGAAACTACGGAGAATTTGAAGCTGCTGTCTACCCAGCGCAAGCTGTAACTCACCGATTGTGTTCTATTCTTGTGCCCTATTAGCAAATCGCATTGGTTCCATAAATTGATTTACGATACTCGGAGCCACTTTTTGATGGCCCATGCTGCTGTTTTCCTCGCTATTACACCTTACCTACCTTAGTTTCGAGCATCTCGCACCAGCGGGGTTGTATGGGAATGCTCTTCTCTTTCTCTTGTCATCATATGAGCCCTGCATGATCCATCCATTAATCACCATACCATTCCTTGTTCAGTGCCACCATTTTGCACGCCAGATCTTGCTTCTATTGTCGACAGCCTCGGGCCCCGCAGCAAGCATTAGTTAATTAAAGCTGGAGTGTTGGTTGATGAACGACCCCTCTTGAGCTGTTCTCAAATCAGGAATTGACCTGAAGCCTTGCTTGCTGGATACTTCCAACATCCATTCGTTGCATAAACACCACCGCCACTGCAACAGCCCATCCCGTCTCCATGTTCCAGCCGTATGGTGCCCCCAGTGTTCGGCATCCGCCATCTGCGGCCCTTGGCATCACCATCAGCTTCAACTTCCAGGTCTATCTCTGTGCCTGCCTCTTCTTCAGCTTCAGCTTCAGCTTCTAGCTCTGTGCTCAAGGCGGCCACATTTGTTGTTTCTAATGCTGCAGCAATAGTAGGAGCTCCTTCACCTAAAGCTTCTGCCATTTCTCATGGACACTGTCATATTGAGCACTCACTATACCATGGCTTCTCTATCCGCTCATTCCAACATCCACCATCTCCCCATCGTCCTCTCCAAGCCAGGGGTAAAAAGACCACCACCACCATAAAGCTCTCCGATTTGCCTCAGGGGCTTATTCAACCGAAGCCAGTATCTCCTCTACCAACGTCATCGTCAGTTTCATCTCCCCACGATGAGTCGACAGAGGCTTTGCCGCTCCCGCTGCCGCCATTACCCCAAGATCCTCCCGCGTATCCCACCGTGCTGCTTCAAGCCCGTCAGAATATGCTCAAGTTTGATAACTGTGTGTTGCTGACGCGAGTGGGCGGTTTCTATGAGCTCTACTTTGAGCACGCTGAGGAGTACGGGCCCCTGTTAAACATCAAGGTAGCTAACAAAAAGACAAATGCTGGTCTTGTCCCCATGGTATGTTTATTAATACCCTCTACCTTGACGCTATCTTTTCATCTTCTGGTTCAATATCTCACCATCATCACCCGTCTTATAGGCAGGTTTCCCCTTCTTCCAGCTCGATCGTTTCCTCAAAATTCTTGTTCAAGATCTCGGTCGCCATGTCGCGATCGCTGAGGAGTATCCAAACTCTCCCACAGCGAAGGTCAGGTCAGGTGGGTTGATGCATGATCGTCGAGTTGCTCGTATCATTACTCCCGGAACTCTAATAGATGAGAATTTTATGGATCCATATGCCAACAACTACGTGATGGCGATTCATATAGACCCAGGCACCAAAGCCACAAATACCGTCACTGATGTAAAGGCCGTTATCGGCCGAGTGGCAGGTTCAGAAGGAGGACTAGGGGGCCAAGGACCCGAATCAGCCCACCCAGCACCATCAGCTGTTGGTGTTGGCCGAGGTGCTGGACAGTCTCAGGGGTTCCGAGACGCCGTGCCACTCGGCCTGGCATGGCTTGATCTCTCAACTGGTTACTTCTGCACCCAAGAAGCCAATCTTGCATCCTTACCGACGATCTTGTCCCGACTATGCCCGCGCGAGCTTCTCCTAGACCAGGCACTGCAGTCCTGCCCTGACAATGGCCTATCTGACCTCCTCGCTGAGGATCGTCACATCATCTCATACGCACCCCGCCCGCATGATTCTTCGCTGTTTCATCCGGAAAACTGGACGCCCATGCTGGAGTGTGCCCTAGCTGAACATGAAGCATCCGCCTTCTCGCCAGCTGAGGTACACGCTGCCGGCTTCCTTCTTGGTTATGTCAAGGATCGGCTGCAAGGCATGAGTATGAAGTTGCAACCTCCGCTAAGGAACAAAGACATGCAGGTCATGGCTGTCGATAAAAATAGCATGCGTGCTCTTGAGATCAAGCAAACCATTCGTGATGGTGTGTTCCGGGGTAGTTTGCTGCATGCCATTCGTCGCACTGTTACTAAAAGCGGTGCTCGACTTCTCAACGAGTGGTTGAGTGCACCGTCCACGTCTCTTGAGCTCATCACTAGTAGACAGGATCTCGTCACCCGCTTCATCGACGATGTAAACCTGAGTGACTCCGTAATCCTCTTGTTGCGTAGGAGTCACGACTCTCAGCGCCTTGTTCAGAAATTCACACTTGGCCGTGGCGATGCTGATGACCTCCTCGATTTGGCCAGTACTATCGATGCGACCAAGGATATCGTGAATCTCTTGAAAAAGGCCAACGCTGCATCTCGCAAGTCAGAGCACCACTGCCTAACTTCATTGATATCTCGAATCAGTCTCACGCAGCCCCTGAAACTTTCCCAGCGCATCAGAGATGCAATTGATGAAGAAGGTATCGAGTTACAGCATGAGGTCCAAGACTCCGAGGCCAGCCAGATGTTAGCCCTTGCTGAAAATGTCGTTAGCAACGAAGGTTCACAGGACGATGCGGCATCTCTTCCTAAGGGCAAGCGAAAACGGCCCGTCAGTATTCGGGATTATTACGCCGAAGAGAATGGAGCTTGGATCATGAGACCTGCTGCGAGCCCAAACTTGACAAAGCTTCACACTGATCTCGCGACTTTGACAGAAGAGAAAGCGACACTCAACGAGACCCTCCGCGAAAGCCTCAATGCTCCAAGTTTATCCCTTAAGTGGACACCTGGCCTTGGCCACATTGCCCATATCAAGGGCAAAGACGCTCGAAATCTCGCTGATGTACAAGCTCTGTCCTCGAGCCGTTCTACGCGATCTTTTCACATATCCGAATGGACACTTCTCGGGCAGCGTATGGACCAAGTTCGCGCCCAGATTCGTGCTGAAGAACAAGCCGTGTTCCACTCCCTTCGAGAGCTTGTCGTCAAAAATCTTGTCAAGCTGCGCCGTAATGCCGCCGTCCTCGATGAACTTGACATCACAACCTCCTTCGCTAAGTTGGCTCGCGAGCAGAACCTCGTCCGGCCCGTGCTGAACAATACGACTAGTCACACCATCATAGGCGGCAGACATCCCACTGTTGAGGGCGGCCTATTTGAGCAGGGTCGAAGTTTTGTGAGGAACGACTGTCTGGTTGGATCACCAACTGACGGCCGGATCTGGTTGATCACAGGTCCCAACATGGCCGGTAAAAGTACGTTTCTACGCCAGAATGCTCTCATCACGATCTTGGCCCAGATCGGTTGCTACGTGCCTGCATCATACGCAGAACTAGGGATTGTGGATGCTATCTTTAGCCGAGTGGGCTCAGCTGACAACCTCTACCGCGATCAAAGCACATTCATGGTTGAGATGCTGGAAACAGCAGCTATCCTCAAGCAGGCAACACCGCGGTCTTTCGTCATCATGGATGAGATCGGTCGAGGTACCACGCCAGAGGACGGTACAGCTGTCGCCTTTGCAAGCCTGCATCACCTCGCGACCGTCAACCAATGCCGCACCCTTTTTGCGACACACTTCCACTCTGTAGCCGACTTGGCTCAAGAAGAGGGGTTGTGTTCAGCTGAGGCAGGTGTTGTTCAGACATATTGCACCAATGTAGTCGAGGATGGTGAGGGAGGTTTCTTCTACAATCACAAACTTCAGAGAGGTATTAACCGACAAAGCCACGCACTGAAAGTTGCAAGACTTGCTGGGCTACCGGATCGAGCCATTGAGGTAGCGAAACGTGCCTTGAAACAAGATAACTTCATATAGGTGACTTTTGGTAGGTATTGATGGTGAAGTCGCGCCTCTCGCAGTGAGGGGCGGCAGGCAGGGCCAATAACAAAGATTTAAAGACTTCATAATATCTTCTTGCAAGCCAATTGCATCCAAAACTCATCAATTTATGAGATAACGAAAAGTAAGACAAATTACAAGGCGTGAGAATGCAATGGATAGTATTGATCGACATTGGTCTATCGTCAAACTCTAATCCGTGCCTGGATAATGTAACAAGAGTTCTAAACTTCCAATTATAATATAATATTAGGCTATAGGAAGATTAACTAGGAGTCCAAGTTTTTTCCTGGTACACATGGTTAGGTATTACCATTCTTCTCATATCCTACAGTTTAGCTAGGCTATTGGATTCATTTAAGAAACATGCACGGACATCACACCATGGAAGCTTGAGAACAATCGAGGGCGTGGAGACCTGTATGATTTGACCATTAGCTTTGATACTCTCAAAAAACAACTTGTCAAAATAAAATGATTGTGATAGGTGTCCGTCATAGGGTGGTGATGTGTGTGTCATCAGGAGATTCAGGGTTAAAAAGCTCTTGAACAATTTATATAATCATCCGGAAATGTAAAAAGGAAAAAAAAAGTTTGGTGTTTGTCTGACTAACCTTTTTGAATATCGCACTCAATCAGCAGAGCTGCATTAGTCGGTTTGGTAAAAGCTTTCACTCGCATGTTGAGGCCTGGAACTTGATTCGTAACCGTCGCGACAGATTCAATTGTCCAGCAGACGATCTATGTGCCCCTTTTTTAAGATACATAAGTCGTAAACCCAACCAAAGTCCTGGAAGGCGGTCGTACATCCTGTTGATGTGACTACATTTAGTCGCTGCAAATTTGTTAGTTATGTTCACAATACATTGGAAGGGGTTCACATACAAGAGACCGCCGAAGCCCTCCTCGTCCTCGTCCTCCTCCTCGGACTCATCCTTCTTCTCAGCCTCAGCAGGGGCGGCAGCGCCACCAGAAGCGGCAGCGGCAGGAGCGGCGGAAGCATAAGCATCGGGGTTGGCAATGCGGTCCTTGAGCTCCTCAATCTCGGGCCAGGTGATCTCGGTGGAGATGGCAACAGCAAGAACCTTCTTGTAGCTGTTGACAACGGAGTGGAGAACCGAAGGCAGGGTAGGGAAGTTCAGAGCCAGAGAGATGGTGGCAATGGTGGCAATAGCCTGAGACAGAGTCTTGAGGAGCTGCTCCTCACCGACGTCGAGAACGCTGGGAGGGAAAGACTGGCCCTGGTCGTAGACCTGAGAGATACCCATACCGTAGGTGAAGGGAGAGATGTTAAGCATGTTGAGCAGGGTGGCCTCGGAGGGACCGACCTTGGAGCCGGCCTCAACGAGCTTGAGATCAGTGGTGATTTCAATGGTACCACGGGCAATCTTGGTGGGGACACCGAGGGCCTGGAAGAAAGAGGTCTTTCCAGGCTCCATACCAGTGTTTCCAGCAGGAACCCAGACATCGGCAGGGGCGAGAGCACCGGCACGAGCAGGAGCAGCAACCTTGTTGGCGAGGATGATGTCACGGACCTCCTTAAGGTCGTCGTTGGTGAAGACGAAACCAACGTTGCCCTTGACGTGGGGGAGGAGACGCTCGTACTCGGGGGAGTCGGGGATGAAGGTCTTCAAGGCTCGGCGAACCTGGTGACATCGTTAGCAATCGGAGGGTGTCTTCTTCCTCGAAGAAAGGGACGCACCATGGTGTTCTTGCCCATGAGGACAACACCCTTGCTTCGGAGAGCCTGTCGGATCTCGTGCATCTGCTGGGAGCTGACATTGTCAACCTCAACGATGAAGATGGAGTTGTAGGCCTCGAGCAAGCCCTTGAGCTTGTCGAAATAGTTGGCCTTGTTCTCAGACTTGCCCCCCATATCTTCTTATTTTTCTGAAGGCAGGTTATTTAAGGGCAAGGGGTATCGTAAAATGGAAATTGGAGGTTGATGAAGATGTTGATGAAGACAAGAAAACTCTTTTGGCGGCAGCTTTCAGAAAATGTAATGTGTGCTTGCAAGCCAATTCGCTTAGGGCATGGAGGGGCTAGTCTGCTTTGGGTGCAAGGTGGGGTACCAAGCAATCCTAGATGAAGGTACATTCTCAATGTATCTTTTCTATCACGTCCATGAAAGTGGAACTTAGAAGAGTCTGATTTGAGCTATCACCGAGCAATTGCTCTAGTATCAAATCTCATCAATTTGATATCTAATCCTCAATCAAACTCACAGGGGCTCAGGCGTCATGAAATTTCCCTTCAACGTTGTCCACGTCAGTGGAAATGTTCTCTTTGCTGCTCGAGGAGGCAAGATTCATTCCTTTAGCCTTGAGGATGGATCTCACCTCTCAACATGGAAACATCCAGATGTTGACAAAGTAGACGCGGCAGTTAAGGCTATTTCAGGTGACATCTTAACTGGGAATCCCGTGACAAAGACTCATATCGCCGAGGAAGAAGATGGGAATGGTCCCCCAGCTAAGAGACAAAGAACTGAAGAGCCAAAAGATGAGACAGCTCCTACCAAGCCAGAGGTCCAAGAGGATACTCAAATCTCTGAGGAAATGAAAAGCGAGGGCAAAAAGAAGGGTGGAAAGAAGAGCAAGAACAGACAAAATCAGCAACGAGCAAAGGATCACAACATCTCACGAGTACCCGATCGCCCAGTCATTACGCATCTGACAAGTACTCCTGATAGCTCCCATATCTTGGCTATCACTGGACATGACAAGGCCATCTGGGTCTTTGAGAATGATGGGAAAGCCTCCCTCAACCAAATCAGCAAACGGTAAGCTCATATGAAAAAACAACTCATCAGCCCTTATGCTAATTCTGGGCCAGAACTCTTCCCAAACGCCCTAGTGATGTGGTTATTGGACCAGACTCTCAGATTGTTGTCGCTGATAAATTTGGAGATGTTTACTCTCTACCTCTCCTCTACGATCCTACTCTCCAGACTGCTTCAACCCCTGCCCCCGCCAAACCGGCTTATAAACCATCTGCCAATACTACAACCGTTCACTCGAAGCGCAACCTGCGAGCTCTTCAAGAGCAGCAAAGACAGATGGAGCTTTCTACGCGGACCAAAAACGACAGCAATTCCAAAGCCGAAGGTCCAGACTTTGAGATCACTCTACTGCTTGGCCATGTTTCTATGCTTACTGCACTCGTGATCGGTGAGAGTGAGGGTCGGCGATACATTCTTACTGCCGATCGTGATGAACATATTCGGGTTTCAAGATACATTCCTCAGTCGTATGTCATCGAGGGTTTCTGCTTTGGTCACACAGAGTTCATCAGCTCCATGGTCATTCCAGCCTCGCGTGGTGATGTTCTTGTGTCGGGCGGTGGTGATGAGGACTTGTTCGTCTGGAATTGGAAATCAAACAAGCTCCTCTCCAAAATCAGCATCTTGTCTTTAGCTCAAAAGATATTGCCCGAGATTACAAAGGTAGCTGTGTCTGGGCTTTACAGCCTGGTATATCCACATGGTGGCTCGGATCTTGTTTATATTCTCGCCATATGTCAGGAGTAAGTGTATTATCCATTGATGACCTATGACCCAACTCACATTGATTAGTATTTCGGCCATCTTTTCATGGCAACTCACCAAAAATCACGCCCTTAATCACCCAGCTATTATCCAGCTTCCCGGCAAGCCCCTCAGCCTCTCTATCAAGCCCGCCAACGGCGATGAAGCACCCAAGATCGTCGCTGCTCTGGACCCCAGTGATCCTACGCAAGCAAGAAGCCTGGCTGTCTACTCACTTACCATGACTGATGAGAAGCTCGCCACAAGCACAATAGCTTCGGTGAATGACGACGATATCGAAAATGCCGAACTTGATGTCGATGAGAAAATCGTGAGGAGTCTTTTGTATAACACCGAACCTTTAAGAAAACAAGCCACGGAACGGGAAGAAGAAAGGGGTGAGGAGCAGGTGCCCGAAGACCAAATGATGGAAGAGGCTGGGCCTGCTGAGGAGTAATAAGGATGTACCAAAAGTAATAGAAAAGAAATTAATTTTTCAGTACCACAATGGACAAAGGGTCATTTCCACAACCCTACAAAGACGAGTTTATCACCGAGGCAGGTACGCCTAGACTAGTCGAGTATCTAGTACATAGTGAATGAGGCAATGTGCTCGAGGTCTTCATTGGGTATGTGTTATCTCCAATCGCGCTTCAACCAAACGCAAGCCCTCGTCACAGGCAATGTACTAGGCTCTTAGCAACTAGGACATATCTTGCGAGTATGTGGACCAAGAATCTTTTTGAAGCTTTGACAGTTCCTGGGTCCACTTGTCTGGTCACGTATGCTTTACAGGTTTCGTCAACCAATATTTGAATAACAAACAAATCATCATGTTCATGGTCTACGTCTGCTACTACCAAATTCATTTGAATCGTCTATGTCCTCAAAACGCCAACCAAGCCTGATCGAATGCTCCTCCACCTTCACTAACCCCTCAAACACGATCGTTCGAGGTTCAACTCAGGTGCCCACTCAACTGCACCTTACCCCCAGCACCACGCTCGCTCACAATCCCTAGAAGACCGTATCCTCTGCTAATTTTGGTATCATTGAACGATTAAGCGACGTCGCCAACAAGGACTGACGTCCACCCTCAGCTGCACTGTCTCTGACTAAGACTGTGGATGTGCGAAATGCCCTATTGATGTGGTTATGGCACTCGCCGTGTGTGTTTATTGCGCCGCTCTCTTTCGACTAGCTTACTGCGAGGCGCACTGCACACGCTCACCGCCGGGGTGGCCATCCTCGTCATCTTCGTCCATCATACCGTCGGAGTTGCCAAATACTCTGTTCTGGGTTGTGTTATCCAGATCCTCGAGACTGGCGGGTTCGGACATGGCGTCGCCGGGAGGTGCGTTTTGCGTGGCGGGTGGGAGAACCTTGCGGAGGGTCTCGAAAACTTCGGGATCTTCGGTCCAGTTCTTCTCGGGGAACTTCACGTTGAACTTGATGTACATGTTGCCGAAGTCGTGATGCCTGGGAGAAGGCATACCTTGGCCGCGAACCATCTTGACAGCGTCTAAAACAGTTAGCTTACGGTTGTTGAGCGCGTTATAGTGAGTACATACCTTGAGAAATAGCCTCGCCAGGAAGAATATCAATGGCAAGCCATCGGTCGTCGAGGTGCTCGATGTAGATGGTACCACCAGCCAGAGCTGTAACAAGCTCAATGTCGCAGTTGTAAAGAAGGTCGTCATCCCGGCGAGTAAAGCGGGCATGGGGCTTCTGCTCAATCTCGAAAACGACGTCGCCAGCCTGGACGCCAGGCGCTTGGTCACCCTCACCTCGGAACTCAACCTTGGTGCCGCTGCGAACACCCTTGTCGACGTGAACGTGGAGGACCTTGCGGTCGACGGTGGTCTTCTTTCCATTGCACTGCTTGCAGCGATCCTTCTCCTTGATGATCTCGCCCTCTCCGTTGCAGTCAGGGCAGACAGTCTGGAAGCGCTGGATCATGGGGCCCATTTGGCGCATCATCGTCTTCATGCCATGGCCGTCACAGCCAGTGCATCGCTTGACAGCACCCTCCTTGCCACCGAGACCCTCACACTTGGGGCAAATAATCGACCGTTGGAGAGCAAGCTTCGAGATCTTACCTCGGTAGATATCTTCCAAGGTAACCTTGTGGGTGTGGTGGATGGTGCGGGCCTTGGGGGGGCCACGGTTCATACCACCACCGCCAAACATGCCGCCCATGCCACCGAAACCACCACCACCGAAGAACTGAGCAAACAGGTCCTCAGCGGCCATTCCACCACCGCCGGCACCTCCCTCGAGGCCGGCCTCACCATACTGATCGTAGATCTGTCGCTTCTGAGAGTCGGAGAGAATTTCGTAGGCGTGAGAGATTTCCTTGAACTTCTCTTCGGCATCGGGGTTGTGTGCGTTCTTGTCTATGTTGCATTAGGCATGTTGAACTGACTAGAGGGTCTTGGGATACATACCAGGGTGGTACTTGAGGGCTCCGACCTTGTAAGCCTTCTTCAGTTCCTGCTCAGTAGCAGTAGGGGCAACCTGTGATCCAGTTTAGCAGTTGTTCGAGGTTTGTTCGGGGATCGATAGAACATACGCCCAAGGTATCGTAATACTTGGTTTCCTTGACCATTGTGTCGGCTGTTCGAGTTGTGTTTTGTTATCGCAGGGTCCAAGATAACAGGGGAGGCGAGGACTGTTGTTGAATATTAGTAAAGCCCAGACAAAGCAAACAAAGACGCAGATTTTCACGCGCGCAACAACAATATGATGGGCAAAGAAGATGAATTATGACAACATCATACACCGAGCATCCGGCACAGGGAGAAGACAGTGTTCTTATATGCGTACCTTGTTCGCCAAAGGGTGTATCTCGAGTCTCCCGACGGCGGGGCTGCGCTGCGGCGAGTTTGAACGGGTTTGGGTCTCTAAAATTCGATTCGAATAAGTGGAGGGGGGAAAGAGGCGATCGATAAGAGCGCTGGAATTCGCAAATGTCGAAACAGAGGGGAGTTTATCCCACTGAAAAGAAGAGAGAAAAGTGTCTCAAACAAAAACGTCAGAGTCAAATGTCAAGTTCAAATCGAGTCGAGAATAGGCGCTGAGACTTGAATTTGGATTGAGCGGACGGGTTTTGAGATGGAAGAAGGGGAGGCTGCAGCACAGTCGCGCCTCATGGAATTGTGTGGAAGAATGTAGATTCTGTGGCGGTGCTGATAATGCATGACCTGCGTCTTAGTGCGTCGTAGTAGTAACCACAACCACACTGGCGGGCGGGCTATAGGAGTCAGGTCTCAGAGGAAGGTTGTGACGCGGCAAAAGGGCGGAAAACCTGTTGGAAACCAAGACAAATTTACATTTTCGTTTTTCTGTATCTTTCCGCACCTTCTTCTAGAGTCTGTTCGGATTTTCCAGGGGCTTCTACACACTCCAAAGCCCATCCCAAGGCCACACTGTAAGCATCCGATACTAGCAACTACCTGCTTACACCCATAACACCGAACAAACAACCTACCTACCTTACCTACACGCCCCATGCCTCAACAGGCGTCATACAAGGCTGTGTAGGTACCTCACTAACAGACCTCCCTGCAAGGCGTCCCCAGGACCCCTCCAAAAGGCCCCTAGGGCCCTTTCCTGCAGTGGCCAAAAGTTCTTCGATTTTTTTCTCTCGAGCCGCAGGGTCCGATTTAGGACCCCACAACCCGACCCCGATGCTCCTGTCCGGGCATGCAGCGTGTTGCACTGATTCGCTCACTCTTCGCCTCCTCAAAAAAGCCTGCCCGGCATCCCCTGTCACCGCGGAAGCTGGAATACCTGACTCGGAGGGCGCATGACAGTTTATGGTTTGATACCGTTAGATTCTCTACATTATTCGAAACGATGTGTCTATAAATGGTCACCATGGACGTCAAGTCGCGTGCTTTGTCCAGAGCCTGGAAACTTCCACCACCCTCTCTTAATGAACTGGGGTACCCGAAGTACATATTGTTTGTTGTACAAAAAACAAACCCTGTGTCCTACCTCCCTGACCATGCAGAATTGAATAATAAGAGATTACACAGAACATTGACATGTGAGATAATGACCAGGCTTCTCTCGGACGATGAAACAACCCATGGGATTCCACGAGTCTCCAGTTCCGTCTTTCAAGCAACGTCAGTTTTGGCCCAAGTACTGTTGTACCGTAGACTTTTCTGATCTGATTTTATGAAAGATTAGGGTATCCTTCGGAAAGCAGAAAACTTCTAATCCAGAGGTAAGATATCAGAAATAATAGGCACCTTAGTCTGAGGCCCACCCTAAGCCTACCCTAAACTTACCTAAATCTTCTTGTGATCTAGGATAGGTAGACATCTTGAAAGTTGCTTTGCCTTCTCTAAGGTGCCTTGGAGTACCTAGAGCCTCATGAACTCTTTGGGGGATACGGTAGAATCAGTAAAATGATTAGTGTGATTGGTCAATAAACCACTACTGCTTTAAGGAAGTCTAAAAGTGGGACCGTTTAACTCACAACCTTACCTCCGTGTTCATGGACTGAAGCATCAACAACTAATCTTGTTGTGACTTAAAAACATCTCAACACTTTTGAACGACAAGAAGCCAATATTGAACGGAAGAAACTGTGTGCCCCTAACAACTCAAAAAGTATAAAAAAACTCGACCTCCTTGGCATCGCAGTTATCATCATCTTTCTTATCTGCTGCGTCAGTTCCACATCTGCTTACCCTAATCTCAACTCGTTGTCATGGAATATTATGGGTGAGACCACAAAGATCCAGAAGGGCAAGGTGTCAGCCAACCGCAATAGCGAGGCACGCCGTGAGCAGAACCGTCTTGCCAGCCGAAACTATCGTATGTACTTTTGCTGATCTGAAGTTGCACGATATATCGGCGGAACTTGATCGTACTAACACCGTCAACCTTGGTATCACAGGCGAAAAGCGGAAACAGAAACTGGCCCTGCTAAATGAGCTTTTGGAGCCCAGTAACCTTTCTAGTATCACCGGTAATGGTCATATAGATGATGTTCCGGGTCCCAGTGGTTCGAGTGACACCGGCGCTCCTCCATTGCAAGGCCAAACATTGTCTAGCGCCCCTCTGACTAACCATCTCATACCATTGGATCTTAATAGATTCGATGGCACTGGAACTTATTTTGTGCCGCAAACTTGGGAAGATTTTACCCAGGAGTCGGTTCCAACGGTCATTTCTAACCAACTGGTACCGGAATTTCTGCCAGTACTTAACAAAGGCAACCCTCCCAGCCTTGGATCTCACGACCAGTGGGAAGATGTCATGCCTGGGCTTATACAACAATCCTCAGCGTTTACAGGCCAACCCCCAGCAGACTACATGGGCTATAGGGCCATAGAAGAAGTCTTTGAGGATAGTCCAGACTCTGACCACAGCGGCTCTCAAGGAGCCTCAAGCAATGACGATGGTTCCCTGAAAGACATCCTATACGGCGTAGAGAGCCTCAGCATTGAACAAAAACGATCTCTTCTTCGTCATCTACAACAAGATATCCGAGGACCGAAATCTCCGTCTTCTTCACAAAACATACTGCATCAGACTCCTGGTCAACTTCAAGCTATCCAATTTGCCAAAGCATTGTACAAGACAGCAAATGCGAGACCATCGCTTTTCCCAGCACAATACACAATGGAGCCGGGGATATTTGGTGCAATATTCGCAAACTGCTACGCTCTCGGTATGGGGGGTGTAGACGAGATACTCCATGATGATGGTTGCAGTGTGTTCTCTGTTACCCCGGACGAAGGCCACCATCCATCAAAACTGTCCTTTGTGAAGTCAAGATTCCTGGATGTATCATCTGATCTTCAACCGATTGAGAAACAGTTAACGTTTGGACATCATCCTTATATTGTGTGTTAGTATGAACGACTTCATGCTCTTGCGTACTAATGCAGCTAGGATGTTATTCCGTTTAAAATCTTCCGTGAGAATCTCATCACCGTTCTCGATCAAGATCCTAATGCCATTGATGAAGGGGCTCTGTGCCATGATATTCTTTCCGGCGGTTTCACATGCTGGGGAGCTGGGAGGAACTCACATGGTATGGGTGCAGGTGTGCCGTGGGACTCACGTAGTTGGGAGCCCAGTATATGGTTTTTAATTAAGTATCGTGCTTTGGCAGGTGAGTGGGATGGTGAGCTGTGGAAGAGTGCTCGGTGGTGGCATAGTGCTCGAGGGGAGAGAATACAAATATCGCAGGGAATAGATATAGGCAGCAACATGTTTCAAGGTACACCAAGGCGATAGATAATACACAACTGCTGACTTCACATTACCAAGGAATATTGACCAAAAAACAGTCTGATATACCATGTCATATAGTATTAGAAGAAAGTGCTACAAGACAGGTTGAGGATATAAAACACGAGTAAGGATATGGTATCACGAAAAGTGCCTTACCAGACAAAGACCAAGCATTCAAAACCTGACTGCCGACCCAAGCTTCGAAAATAAGAACATGAAAAGGGGATACACGCATGAGGCGATTTTCATCACGCCCCTTTACACCAAGCATAGTTTAATGGTCCTTCGCAAGGCTTCAAGAAAAGCCGCGCTGATGCTCGTTCCAATGGTTCTCCAACATGCTATGCGTTATGAAAACAAATATTTGAATTTGGCCCTCAAAAGGCATCCTCGAAGGGGCAATCCACGCTGTCATGGCCGTCACGCTCACATAGAGCACACCACTTCTCGGGGTCCATGATGCCACTCTCCTTGCCAGCAACGGGGCCTGACTCCATGGGGTTCGGCATGATCTTAACTGCAGGAGAGGGAGGTCCGGCATTCTTGAGTCTGAATGGCGTGAGAGGCGCAGGGGCATCATCACCTGTAGGGGTATGAGGCTTAAGCTCCTCGCGGCTGGCCTTCTTGATGGCCTTGGACTCGCCGTTGGTCTTAGCACCATCAGGACCGAACATGTTGGTGCAGGTTAGGATGTCGTGACCGTTAGTCTCACAGATCTCACACCAGAGGGTGCTAGTCTCAGTGGCATTGGAGTAGTCGTCACTCTCTGGCATTGTGTCGAGGGTGCTGACCCGCTTATGTGTAGCTGTACTGGATCTCTTGAGGTTCTCGACTGGTCGGTTCTCCATTGCCTGGGCCATAACGACGGTGTCTCGGGAGTCTCTGAAAGAAGACCTGTTGGCTGCTGTACCATTCTGACGGATTGATTCAAGCTCCTTCTCGAGTTCGTCCTCGCGGCTGTTCTTCTTTTCAAGGAGAGATTGGAGCTCAGCAACTTGTCGCTCGAGATTGTCGCGCGCGATCTTATTCGCCACAACGTCTTCGGCCATCAATGAACCAGGCCTTGGTGCAGGGGGCTTGGGCTCCCCAGGAATAGAGTCTCTGCTGAGGGAATGAATGATGGCTTTGAGGCCTCTAATCTCATCATCTTTTTGCTCAAGCTCTTTAGAAGATACTGTATGATCGCCATTTGCCGGAGGAGCTGACGAAGCCTTTTCACGTTCGCGACGCAATTCCGTCCTTGTTCGCTCAACCTCTCCGCGCAAGAACTCAACTTCCCCTCGAGCTTCTGCTTCACCCCGACGAGCGTCCTCTAAACCTTCCTCGAGTTCTTGGACCAGTTCTTCCAGTTGCTTTAGTTGGGTCGCCACAGAATCGACGTCTAGGTTACGTGACTCGAGTTCTCGAACATCGGCCATCAGCTCCTCTATCCGTTTCTCGTACACGCGCTCCGTTTCGGTGCTGGCAAGCTCCAGAGTGTCGATAGTGCTCCGGAAGTCAGCTCGATGAGCGTCAAACTCTGCTGTGAGCATGGCAATCTTGTCGTTCTTTTCTCTCAGCAGTTGGCGCAGCTGCGCTGTGTCCTTGTTGTCCCAGCTGTTTCGTTGCACCGCCGGCATGTCTGCTTGCTCCATAAGACCTTGCAGTTCAACTAAGCTACTCTCCATGTCGGCTAATGTAGCGGATTGCTCCTTTAGTTGCCGATCGCGATCTTCAATCTGTGATCGCAGCCGATCGAGTTCTTCATCATTAACGTTGATACGCGACGCAGGCCGAATCTTCATGGCGAACGACGAGACCGACCCGGAGCTTCCGTTAGTACCGGTTCGCTGGATTCCCAAAGGTGCGGGATCATCATCAAGGCCTGATATCGACCCCAAGGCTGAAGCACTTCGCGGTCCATGGCTTGGCTTCCGATCCATTCTCTGGGGTCTCTTACTCGGATCACCAGATGTACCGCGGACGCTCTGAGCAAAGCGTGACTGCGTTGGGCTCCCATACCTGGTGGGAGTTTTGGCTGGTGTTGTCATGGATGGTCTTGGGCCAGGTGTCATCTGCATCCGGCGCACAGGAGAGTCGGGCCGGGGAAGAGAAGTCCTGGGTGCCAGCTTTTGCTGAGGACTGGGAGCCCGGGCACCGGGTCCAACAGAAGCACTGAACTTGGGGAGACCAGGTGTTGGGGAATTGTAGTTGAGTGAGTTTTGGTTGCCAGCCCGAAGTCCACCCATCGCGCCTGGTGTCATGGGAAAGGGCGGAATCGAATCGCGGCGAGGAAGAGCCTTGGCCGCTGGTAAGAAGATACCAGCGCCAGGGATTGTTGTTGTGAAGTATGATATGCTGTTGGCTACTGTCAGTGTCTGAAAACCCATGAAACACTGTATTATTCTTACCCGTCCACATCGCCATCATTTTTGCCTCGGCTAGCAAAGTCTTGGTCGAGCTCGACACCAGCAAAAACTCCCTTCTTGCCTTGCACAGGACCAACGAAACGAACAACGCCATGCATTCCACCAGGGACATCAACAATATCACCAAGTGCAACGTTCACAGCCTGTGAGCGACCGGGCGTCGTAGGAGGCATCATGTTTTGTGAGGAGTCGCTCAGGACAGTATCAACGGCGTAGCTCTCAGAAACATCGGGGATGCTGGCGAGGGAGCCCTGTGTGAGCTGAGCCAGGGAACCTTTGCGCGGTAGAGGCGGCGGCGCGGCGCGCGAATGCGAAGCGTATGCGGACTTGAGGTTAGGGGTTGATGCCGCGCTGTTCGGTCTTCGGATAGCGCGTGAGGAGCTCCTGGGACGGAGTTTTGGAGTCGTTGGCCTATGAGGAACCGTAGATGTTGTTGTTGTAGCAGAAGGCATCTTGGGAGGCGGCAAGGCCCAGCTGGGGCCCTTATTTCGGTGTCGGGGACTGATTGCGGGCGTGTCTCATTTGTTTACACCCCACGCCGCATCTGGCAAAAAGGGGGGCAACCTTTGTTCTCGGGGAGCAACGAGCTTTTCTTGGCTGTACTAACAATATTTTTAGTTCCCGTCAGGTACCGTCGGCTTTTAGCTTTGGCTTTCGTTTTAGTGGGAATGAGCACGGGTATTGGGTACTTGATCGGCTGGTAGTCTGTTGCTGAAGAGCAGAGGTACCGACGGTTCTGAGGCGGTCGAGTGACGAAAGGTCTTGTCCAGGAGAAGCGGACCGGAGAAACTGAACGACGGAAGAAATGTGACAGGATGGACGTTGTCGAAGCGGGCAACTAGACCCGAAATTCGAAAAGGGTGAGATGGTGGGGATCCAACGAGATGATGGGAGTAAACGTGTCTCTGGAAAAAAAGAGGGGGATAGAGACAGAGGATGACGGGAGTTAGGAAGCATGCAGTTATGGGTGGGATGTATGCGTGTATATAAACAATCGACAGTTCGGATATGCAGGAGAAGTCGGCTGTCCTCAGACTCAAAGTGGAGTGAAGCTATTGACAAAGAAAGGATAGCAATAGATGAATGTGATTCAACGATGCTAGTGCCAACACCGTGAATGTTCACGGAACAAAATAAGAAGGACTAAGTTAGATCAGAGAAAGAAATAGATGCTCTTCATTATGAGGGCAGCCGGCCCTCTTTTACTTTTCCAGTCTCCCTCAATCCTATCATCCCTCTTACCCTCAGGTTCAGGCTTTGGTTCGTTGTCACCGCTTCTAAGCCCTCTGCTGGAGGGGTTTGGACAGGGACGATACAGGGGATGGACAGGGAGACAAGCAAAGAAACCCGGGGAAGTCTGAACCGCAGCAAGGATTTTAGTGACCCGCGAGAGTCTGAAAATGGTGGTGCGATGCAGTGTGATGTGATGGCCTAGGGTGTCAATGCAGCTACAGTATCCGTCTCTCTGCAGGTAATAGATAGAGGAAAGGACCTGGAGAATATCATGACTGCAGCATCAAAACAAAGAACAGTCAAGGAATAAATTCAAACGGAAAGAAAAACGCATGACTTCTCTCATGTTTAAGCTTAGTGCAAAGGAACATACTCATCATGGGCTGGCAAATCTTCTCTTTAGTATCATGCTAACCAACAACTAGCACACTTCCCTTGCCCAATTCAACATGTTGTCATGATGAACACCATTTGTTTACATGCAACTAAGCGTCTGTCACCACGGCATCGTCCCGCTGTCATGCATTCGCGCTGCATCAAGTGTGCCATATCCTTCACCGCCAATGGCAAACCATGTGCTGATAGTAACTTCTCCAGTTTACGCCCTTCAGCTCTAGGGGTCTCATTCGCTCCCGCATGCGACTGCACGGTGCACATCATGCTACCCTGGCTTGGTGGAGACATTGACGGCTTGAATTCGTTGTAACGTACAATTCGTCTTGACATCAGCCATTCATTACTGTAGCCGCCGTCTTGGTGTTATGAGAAGTTCTAGGGCTGTCGTTGGTCATGATATAAATGGGGCTATTATATTACTTTTTCTAGTCTCTCGATTTCATGATCACGATACGCTCTGGCTTTCTGTCCACATAGATTTAAATTTAGGTGGCTCAGAACTCCTCTGGATCAACAACAGTTTAAGCCGAACTATTTATTCCCAAATATCACTGTGCCCATATATGACTCTCTTCTTGTAAGAAAAGTCGTGCCCTTTAGGATAGCCAGGCTAGCACAGACAAGAACACTTAGGACTCATATCCTAAGCCATATAAAAACTTAGGTAAGTTTAGTATAACTTAGTAGGTGTTGGAGTAAAGTGGGCTGTCGTTGTTGGCACCATACCTAGTTAGACGCCAGGTTAAGGCGCCTATACGTCTCAGATCACTCTGTTATTTGGATCAGTCCATGCATGTCAACCATGCCAAGGATCGAAATAGCTACAGAGGCTTCATAAACAAATTTCCCAAGTGGATGTAACTAGTTAACTAGAAAAGCGCAGGATGCAAATTGCGACAATGCGGATGTGCGTCAACACCAGTAATGACATACAAGCTTCTGCCTGATGAGAAAGCTCCTTTCCACCTCTTGCTCGTTCCCATGAAAACAACAATAATTAATAAAGGTTCGCCCGTCTACTCAAATACAGTCCCTCCCCTTCTGTCTCTTCTCTAAACCCTGTCCGAAAGAGTCTGGAATATTGGTCCTACTGGGTTCCGTTGACAGGTACATTATCAGAAGGGCTATGGGGGGCAGGTTGCTTCGTTCGAAGAGTGAGGGGGAATGGGTACTCGTCGGGGTCTTCTTCCTCACTGTAAATGATATTAGCAAGGGCGTCAAACCAAGCACAAACTTTCACTTACGGAAGCTTCCATGCAACATAGTCCTCAGTGCTCAGGCCTTCACGGCCTTCCTGAAGACTGGCAAAATCGCCGGGGGTCATCATGCCAGTGCGATCTCGTGGCGAGCCGGGAACAGAGAAGGGTCGCGAAATCTTTTGCTCGACACCAGGGATGAAGTCCTCCTCCTCATCGTCGCCACTGAAAGAGTTGGGGTAGGCACGGCGTAGAGCTAGCTGACGAGCCTTGACATACTCCATGCCCATGCGCTTCCAGTCAAGGAGGTCGCTAAGACGCTCTGTTCGGTTTCGTTGGTTGATGCGCTGACGGCGGCTCTTGCCGCAAAAATCGTACATGAACGAGGTGAGCTGGTTGACTGAGTCGTCAACACCCTTGGTTCGTCGATCCACAATGTAGATACCATAGTCGCTCGAGTTCTCGATAAGCTCTTCCATATAGCATCCGAAACCTGAAAGGTTAGTGGTAATGCTGGGCACACCCATGACAGTACATTCGGCGGGAGTATAGCCCCAAGGCTCATAGTACGAAGAGAAGACGCCCAGGTGACAACCTCGGACAAAGTCGTCGTAATCGAGGGGAAGAACAGGGTTGGCAGAGTTGAGGAACTCTGGGTGGAAGACTACCTTGACTCGGTCAGACGGGTGGTTGAAAAGTTGTACACGTCGAATCTGGTTCAGGACAGGATCCTCATGATCGTTGAGCATATTATGGGTGACAATTGGGGGAAGTCCGTGACGCTTCATGGCAAAGAGACGACGGCGAAGTAAAACTCGGTCTTGAGCAGAGATGAGTTCCTTCTCATCGGGCATGGGATCACCCTCATGCCACTTAAGAGAGCGCTCAAAGATGCGACGGCCAATGCTTTGCTCAATAACGTGTGTGGTATCTCGGAGTGACTTGATAACCGCTTGACCCTTCAGCGCCTCGACAGTGAGGGAAGTGGTCTGAGCAGGCATGATAATAAAGGCAACAACGGTCACCTTGCTACCAGCGGCCTTGAGACGATGGTTCAATCGTGCTAGGGACTCAATGAACATGTCGACACCCTTATTCCTGAACTCGTAACGACCGGCGGTGAAGAGGTATAGAGTGTTGTCGGGATCAAAGTCGTAGTGACCATAGAAGTGCCCTCGAACAAAGTCATGAATCTTCTCCTTTGCCTGCTGATGCAGGTTTTGGAATTCGTGAACCGCCGAGAACTTTGTGACGTTCAGACCATTGGGCAGAACGCCATCAGGCTTTCGCTTCAGCAGATGCTCGGACTCAAACGCTGTGATGTGGGAGACTGTGGTGAAAACATCACATGCATGCGCGGCTGCTCGTTCAATGCAGTATCGGTGGTAGATACCGCGCTTACCAGCCTCAGCATCGACATCGAACCATTGCAGGTTGTTGTAGAAATCCACGGAGCCAGCGCAGAGGTATCGGCCGAGAAGAGTGGCGTGTGTGGTAAAGATCGTCGTCACATCGATGCGGCGCTTCTTGCAGAGGGGCAGGGCAACGCCAGCAAGCCACTCGTGGAAGTGAGCAATGACAGCCCTCTTCTTCTCATGGCAGACGAACTATAAGATACTAAGGTTAGCAGATCTGCCACGTAAGTGGGATAGTCAAGCGAATTTACCTCTCCCAGGAACCAGGCGACCAGATAACCAAAAACAATGGCCTCGTTGGTCTCATCGTCGCCAGGTGGTGAAGGAATGCTGGCAGCTTCCCACAAATCGGCCTTCCACTCATCCATGCGACCATAGGCGGTCTTGGTGTCAATGAGAATAACTCTGGGAGCCCCTTCAATCAACCAACGACCATAAACAATGTGAATTCCTCGATCTCTCATGGACTGTAGGGTAGCAGCGATCTCTGGGCTGGTGGGTTCCATCTCCTCCACCTCGACGGCGGCCTATTGTGGTCAGTACGTGAAAGTCATGACAATCTTCAAGCTGAAGCCTTACCGATTGATGGTTGAGGGGACCGATCAGTGTGTAGCGGTCGCCATATTCAGCTGTTGTAACAGGAGCCTTGGATTTGATAACCGAGTAGATACCACCGACTGTGTTGCACCTCAAGTTAGTATGCGAAGACTCGCGAGATTGAAGGATTTTGCTGTCGCAAATGACTGACCTCGATGAGCTACCTCAGTGGCAATCTCAAAGAGAAGGTGGTTCTTGATGTCGCGAGTCTGCTGCTCGCCTTCGCTCATCTTGACGTGTTTACCTCAAGTCAAGAAGTGAGGAGTAAGTCGCTGAGGGGAAGAAAGGTAGACAGTGAACGCGATGATCTGATGGGCTTCGGCCAGGGGTGTGGTCGCGTTGAATTGAGCAGTGGAGCTAGCGCAGAGACCTTTCAGGAGGACAGTAACAGGAGAGCAGGAAAGCAGGGAAAGGAGCTATAATAAAGGAGGAGGAAGCTGTAACGATGGTCCGCGAAGCCAATTGAGAAGTTTTCTCGGGAGTAGCGAAGCGTGGCTGGGGGGAATCGGCAGAAGCGAAACGGAGGGATCGAATCGAGATGGTGGTGGTCTCGATGTTGCGTCACTGTGCCGCTGATGAGAATGAACCTAGCCTAAGAGACGGATCTGCATGCGATGGATGGGTGAGCACTGAGCACTGAACATGGGGCATTCACAGGGGATGGAGGGATCCATATGCAGATGGATATGTGCCCATGGGGAGCGGAGTTGGAGGTGCGAGAAACACTAACAGCGATGGGTACTGCTATAGCTAGTATGATGGATCTCAGGTCCAGGCGGTGGTGGTTTGCTTTGGTGTTTTGAAGCGCTACACCAATTGAGATGAGAGAGAGGGGACCCTAAGTGTGGTGAGGAGGAGAGAAAAAAGGCAGGAAGAATGAAAAGGAAAAATGAGAGTATAAGGGAGGAATTTCGAGCCCAAGAAGTTGGAAGCAAGCAACCAATATGGAGGGGGATTGTGCAGAGGACGTTGAGTTCACAAAAAGATGGTGTAATAATGTACTGGGCAGGTACTAAGAGGCCACTACAGCAACTATCGGCCGTGATATTGCCTGGTGTTGATGCTCCTGCGGGTACAGCTTTAGGCCTTCAGCTCGTACTTTGGCGTACTAGCGGCCCAAGCTTGGGTGGGGTCGGTGGGATGTCGGGGCCCCAAGCTCCTAGCAACGGCGCCTAAACAAAAGCCAACCTAAAGGCCCGTATACCAAGGCCAAATAACTGTGGAATCCAGGGCAATTCTCCCATCGCCACATGGAGCCGTTCTCTTGGCTCCCAAGGACAGGGACCAGGGTCAACGTCTTACATGCTTTTCGAAAGACAATGTCCTGGGTTAATGCCTGGAGGAGCCGATTGAGCGTTACATTATTAGTGACCCTGTTTTGTTCGACTGAGCCTCCAGTACAATGATATCAGAGACCATCATACGACCACCACCAGACCATTGAACCTTTTCTCTTGACACTTCACTCGAAGAAACTGTTTTGAGGGTCTCAGTTGCCAGCTTCTCTAAACTCAATCAAGATTAACCGCGCAGAAATGGACTTGGCCAAACGCCACAAACTTGACATCAAAAGGAATAGCTCCTTGTAACACCAACGCCACTCCGGTCAAAGAGCCGAGGCCGGCCCATTGATCAAGGTGTTTCACTGCCATTTCCAGGTCTCGATGTTACGCCATTATGAGATTGAGTCGCTTTGTTGAGGAGCATGGGTTAATTTTTCTCTTTTCCCTCGCCTGTTATTAGTCGATACGCCTCGACGTTTTCCTCAACGGCATGCGCAAATCTCCCACCGTTCTGTAGGGTACATCGGCACGGCGCAGACTTTTTACTTCTCACCACCCTAGCGACTAGGTACAAGGACCAAACAGAACTTTTCATCCTAAAAAATTGACCTGCCTTGTGTATGGCCAGACGCAGGTCTGGCACTTCTTGGGGGATGTCGGGATGAGGTCATGGAATGCGGGGGAATACCAGAGATCGACATGTTCAGCAGATGTGGTTTTTCCCCAAGTCACTGGAATCCTTTTTGTATTATGATACGCCTTTGAAATCTATGCCAGCATTATCATATCTGTTAGCGGGAAAGGTATGCTCCTACTCTAGAGAGCACTGATCAGAGAAGGATAATAGTATTAACTCTACTGCAAAGTAGTGTCTACAGATTCATTATCTTGCTAGATTTAAAGACTATACACAAGGCTTTCTATTGCCTTAATCCTTAAGAAAATTACGTACCCCCATTTTAGCAAAAGACCCTCCCTCCAAATTGCCATAACCCCCAAGGCCAGTGCATCCTGTTTCCTTGCCAACCTCCTGCCTATAACACAGAATAGAAAACCTCCAGTTACCTACAGAGAATCTAGCTATTGTTCGACTTGTTCGAAAATTAACGACAGAATACATACCATATTCAACCCGCAAGTAAATAAAATGAGATAGGTGGCTTTGTTGCCACAGACCGAACCTCTGCGGTTTAAGTTCTACCGAGACCCCGAGCCGTAATACTCATGTCTTGAATAACTCCCTTATCTAGTGTTGTATGTCTCTCCTTCAAAACACTGCAAGATTAGCTCCCCACGGTTACGGGATTAACAAGCATGTATGTGCCGGGACTGCTCCGTCAACCCGACTCCCTACTTCTATTGAGACAGATGGGGGGAGTTTGAAGAGCTTCATTACTCCAAATGCCACGGTGACAGAATACGGGCTTATTTGTCTAGCAACAATGCTCCGGATTTTAAAGCTACGATATAAGCGACCAGATGTAGCAACAATTGTTAGCGAGTCAATCGTCATGATTACTTCGTCACAAAGAAACAATACAAGAGACGATGCGTTTCTCCCTCAACAAGAGTCACAGGCATAAGTTATCGACTCGCGAGTTGACTCAGGAATGGTCATGTTTCTCAAAAAACAAGCATGCTCCGTGTCATTAAATCATAGAGGTCAACACGGGTGCCGGATGAAATTGAGTTGAAACTTGTCAAGAAACATGGTGACCTCATTCATCGAAGCTCAGCACAGCAAGGTGTTAACTCCCTGATGAATAATAATTTTGATGCTCAACTCACACATAAGGTGTTCTTTCACAAACTTCAAGGATCGGCTTAAACCGCAATGGACTTCTTGAACCTCAAGTTCTTATCCGAGAGATAAAAACACCCAATAAGAGCTCTTCAACAAGGATCACCCACTTCCTGATTAGGAATGCTTGATTGAATGCTACAAACTAGCAAGCCATGGCAATTGGGCTCACGAAGAAGTTGCCTGGCAAAACATATCTTCATCTTATGTTAACGTATCATTTCTGTACAGTTATCTCAGGTCCTTTATGAGCCCCAGGAAAGTGGTTCAGCCTTGCAATCACCAACATCGTCATTGGTCAGTGGCTCAGATTGGCTCCCCGCAGTGGGGACAAATGTAATGCAAGGCTACAAAAATTTCCAAAATTTTCTAGATTTTGCTGAGATCTTTGCGTGCTGATCTACCACAAGCATACCTTCACCGCAGTAAATCGTTCGAGATACCCGGAGTCCAATAGGCTTCAAAACCAGTAGAACTCTTTTATTCCACAACCTCCAATCGATTTACCTGGAAAATAATTCGAAGGACAACAACAATTGAACAGCCACGCAAAAATGGGGGACGTCGCACAGGTGAAGGTCGTCTTCACTACCACTGAGCAGGATTTGGTACTTCCAGACTCTAAGCAACAATTGCTCGTGCCTGCAGGTCAGTTATTGATGTTCTTGAATACCTTAGAGCAATCAAGGGACTAATCCTTATCATAGATATTAAACGATATGGCCTCTCTCGCATTCTCAACTCCGAGTCTATGCTCGACACCTCCTCTCCCATCCCTCTCGACTTTCTCGCCAATGGCACATTTCTCCGAACTTCTATCGAAGAGTATCTTGCAACAAACGGTCTTTCATCTGAATCTACTTTAACTTTGCAGTATGTTCGAAGTCTGCTACCCCCGGTTTACGAAGCGAGCTTTGAGCATGACGACTGGGTCGGTGGCATAGACCTCCTATCTGCTACTTCACGAGCAGGCCTTCTGGTTGGTGGTAGTAACATCCCCGAACGAGTTGCGAGTGCTTCCTACGACGGCCTCGTTAGAGTTTGGAACCCCTCTGGAGACGCAATCGCAGTGTCTCCTGCTGGTCGAGCTGGTGGTCACACGCAGCGAGCGAATGCGGTTAAGTGGATCTCACAGAAGCAGCTGGCTTCAGTTGGCCTGGATCGCAAGGTTATTGTCTGGGACTATAGCGAGTCTGAGGATGGTTTCTCTGGTGCCCTCAAGTCCAGCATGGAACTCTGGGGTCACGAGAAGGAAATCAACAGTCTTGACATTAACGGAGCCACTAAGCGTATTCTCACAGCATCATCTGACGGTAAAGTTGGTCTTTGGACGTCGTCAAAAAGAACAGCTCCCCAGGCAGATCCCGAGAGCCTGCCTTCTGCACATAGCACGAAGCGAGCCAAGCTTGCAAGTGCCGCCAACACTGCACAGCGTGGTCCTCTTGCTTTGATCCCTGTCCATGATGAGCCTGTGACTGCTGCCATCTTTCATCCCAACGACGCAACGGTCGCCTATTCGGCATCGAAAGATCATACTGTTCGCACTATTGACTTAACAACTCAGCGCGAGGTCAGCCGACTCACTACCATGCACCCACTATTATGCGCAACGGCGCTCCCCGGATCCTCCCTTGTCGCTGCTGGTTCGTCGGCCCGACATATTACCCTCCTCGACCCCCGCGAGTCAGCCACTACTACCTCAGCCATGACACTCCGCGGTCACGTTAATATGGTTGTCTCTTTGGCGCCTTCGCCCGAAAACGACCACTCGCTTGTGTCTGGCTCTCACGACAGTACATGTCGTGTGTGGGATCTTCGAAGCGTGCGGATGGGTACATCGGAAGAGGGTGGCGGAAGCGTAAGTGAGCCAGTGTACACCATAGGCCGAGAGTGGCTTAAGGGCAAGAAGCTCCCCGTCGCTGGTGATGGAGCCAAGGTGTTGAGTGTAGCCTGGGATCAATCCTGGGGTATTGTGAGTGGTGGTGAGGATAAGAAGGTTCAAATTAACAGAGGCCGTGATCTGTTTGGGCCAGGATCATAGTATAATAGATATAGAGACCTAAAACCGATTGTTCCTTTATACCGATTTTTTTTTATTGTGTTCTTGGATGATATGGCTGGGATATTTAAGGATGCAATTGGCAACAAGTCTGAAGATCACGAATTACAACCTGATCAAAAGGTAATAAGCAGTCTTCATCAATTCGTTTCCAATCCCAGTTTGCAGCGAAGCTGCGTTCCGAGTAGTTCCCCATGCATACACTCGAATCCTAGAATCGATTTTATAGTTCTTCAGACTCTTGACTTGCATCCACCAATGCTCGATACCTGGCACTCACTAGTGACTGGGGAGCAAGATGGACTAACACCTCAGTTCTAAGCCTCGCCTTGGAAAAAGGTAACCCTTCCGAGATGATGGCATCAAGGATATAAGAAACAACAGTGTTTGTCTTAAGAGGAGGAGTACGTAAGAGCGTAGCAACGGCCTCTGGTGTAAGATCTTGGTTGTCATACCACATGTAATAAGTGCGAAGAGACGACAATGGTGGAGTCGACTGGCGGCGCGTTGTGCTACGGTATTGTTGAGCGTGCTTTTCGGCAGCGAGGATACGGGGATCCCTTGTATCATGGGAATTGTTCTCTGATGGGGGCGTAGCCTTTGTCGTGGGCGTTGCGACCGATTGCGTAGGCCTGGTTTCTGGTGTTTCAAGTCTCACCTCAACATCAGCAATCACCTCAGATTCCCCCGATTCTGAAGTCGCATCACTTTCATCAACGTCATCAGCGGTCAAGAACCGAATAGGAAGATTCTGCTCCACGAAAGCTGGCCGAGGAGGAGTAGGCTGAAGCTTCATGCGTTCCTGCTCAAGCACGTAGTACAGCTGGAGACCAACATACGCATCTGATGCGGAATCTATATATGCGTGAGCTACAGAAGCACGGATAACACAAATTTTAACTTACATGCAATTTGATCTGCTGACAGACGCATCATCCAATTACTGGACCGCACATCATCTCCTTTGAACAAAGGAAGACCTAACATCTCCTGTGTCTGCACGGCTAAAGACACCATGACCTTATTGATTCGGTCCAGCTCTCCAGCCTTCGAGTATTTGACAAGTTTGTAGAGGTGAGACAGCTCGAGAATCCCCTTACTGTTTATGCCGAGATTGTTCTTCAATCTTGTGCAGTCACCCTTGATAGCCACGCCGACTTTTGTTACGCTTTCGTCCTCCATGATCCTCTTGAAAGTTGGGGCGACAAAGTCGTCCTTGGGAAAAAGTGCAACGTGGAACAAGCCCACACGACTTGGGCTAGCGATCTGGATGAGCGAAACATTTCGTCGAGGGTTGGAGTTGGCAGGACCTCTCGCAACAAACCACTCCAAATCGAAGCCAATGACTTTCTCGTCAGAAAAGTACCTTTCACAAACATGCTCCATCGTATGTTTTGAAGTGCAGTAGTGGACTTTGACTTTCTGCTCCTCGCCGTTTCCTTGAACTTGACGGTACATTTTGTAGGACCAGAACGACTGGCTGGAGCCAGCCTTACTCTTTCGGGCTGTATCCCAAAGGTTGGCGTCGATTGTGTAATCTAAGGATGTGAGAGGAGCAGTGACGGAATCCGTCAGGGCTTTCTCCCGTTTTGAGGCCTCGACGAGATCTCTGTCTGTGTCTGATGCAACCTGAGTGCCTTTAGAGATGGTTTCAATGGTAGGCAATACCAACCGATCTTGTTGATCGAACCATTCCGCCGCATCACGCTCGAACTCTTCACCTTCACTGAACTCGTCAGCTTCGACATCTCCCTTTTCAACATCTCCAGACCCAGAGGCAGGGGTATGAACAAATCGAGTAATATCTAGGAATGGATAAGGTGGCTGATGATCATTTTTCGGAGAGAACCTGATCCCAAAAGCCGGATTCCACAGACGATTCTTTATAGTTGGTGACATGCTGGAGCTAAACTCTTTCCTTCATAGATAGAACCGTCAGGAAGTTTTTAAAACGAAGACGGGTATTTGAACATACCTACTAGTATAGGGGAACCGACGCGTTCTTGTTAAGGGTCTTAATACACTGCCAGCAATGCGCCCCTGTAAAGACAATATCATTGGGGTATGAAGTGATTGAAATGTAGCCAGCGTCGGTGAGCCATTGTGGCAAAAGCCCATGACCCTGATACGCGAAGGCTACTGCGCAGTATGTGAGATTTGTTAGGCAGCCGCGTCAATAGAGCGATCATTGATTCTGAGCGTTAGCGGGTGGCTTGGGGAGGGTGGAGGTGGGCAATGGATTGGCTTAGTCACCATGATTATCGCGAGAGCACGTGGGGACGTGCTCTATATTCACACCTCCATAATCCATCCCACTTTGAGACTGTGAGACGACGACCTTGACGACTTCAGCTCAACTCTGAGATAAAGCATTTGGCTTTCGGTAACTAAAACCGACACTTCATTGAAAATATACTAATAATTCTGCGCAAAGAAGCCGCTTCAGATCGATAACTCTTCATACAATCCACCCACGTCACATTTTCACAATGGCATCCCAACTGTTACCTCTCGGTGAGTAGCCTTGCATAGGGACTATTAATGTATCAAGGCTACATACTAACTTTTCTATGTAGAGCTTATCGACAAGTGTGTGGGCTCCAGGATTTGGGTCATTATGAAGGGCGATAAGGGTGAGAGATGAGTTTCTGTATGCTCATAGACGATTGTACTGAAAAGGTGATAGAATTCAGCGGAACTCTCGTCGGTTTTGACGACTACGTTAGTGAGTATTGCTCTCCCAGTTCGCCTCTATCGAAACTAATCACCGGTATAGACATGGTTCTGGAGGATGTGACCGAGTTGTATGAGCAACATCTCCATTATTGCTTTTTCCAGTACTGGCTAACTCAATAGTGACTACTCGGGTAACCACACTAAACTTCCCAAGATTCTGCTGAACGGCAACAACATCTGCATGGTGAGTCAATCGCAACTCGTTCCCTACTTATTGTACTAAAACTCTATCAGTTGATCCCCGGTGGTGAAGGTCCAGAAGGAGCTGCTTGAGAATGGTCTACCAGGATCATAGACATCGCAAAATCTCTTCCGATCGAAACTCATCTCGAGCCCAGGACTCCCCTTTTTAGACTCAAGCAAACCTGGCGCGACCTATTTTATACGTGTGTCACAACATGCACATTAAGTGGAAACCAGGACCGCAGTATAGCTCAGAAGAGTCTAATCTCAAGCTCATTCCAGTTTATATGTGGTTAAAAATAAATAAGCAGTAACCTGCAGCCCCCTAACGCCGACCGTCCATAATGCCTGTCCGTTTTAGATGATCCCTGATAATGAACGCGGAACTCAGTGACCGTTCTGCATGTTTCCCTGCTCACCAGTGTTGGTAATGCGTCTCAATTCCCACTCTCGCGTGAACTCCTGATGCAACATCTCGAGTTGCTTAATGAGCTTCTCACAGACAGAAGTAAAGACATCGCGAGGGGTGATGGTTCCGTCTGTCTGGACTCGTATGAAAAGCTCAGGAACATTGGGGTGAGCGACTGTATACGATGTCAGCACAAGATTGACCGAGGGCGGCAGGTTCTGTACTCTTATACCCAGCCATGTAGACATTGGGGTGCATCTTCAGGTGCTCGGAGAGAAGGTTACCAAGAGTGTGGTCTTCTTTCATGAGGACAAAATCGGAGGTATTGGACATTCCTAATGGAATATTGTAAGCAGGGGATAGACATAAGTCGTAAGAGAGCTAACCTGAGAAGACCTTTTCCTCGATCTTCTTCTCGCCCTCTCCGAGCAGGAACAGCTCGAAACTGTTGAGTTTGTTAGCCTGCGAAAGATGTCAAGTAGTTTGAAGCAACGTAACGGGTCATCTTGGAGATTGAAATGCTTGGGGTTACCACCGGCCATTGTCTAATATTTGGTGAAAAGACAAATATATGCTATGTGCTTTTTATGGTGTTGAAATAGATGAGATGAGCTTGACTCGCTTGAGGAAAATGCTTTTTTTTATTGCTTCGGAAAGGCTTTTGCAGGTCGCGAGATAACTTGTCTGAAAGACAGTGCCCGCCACTGACAGCGCAAATGAACGCAGGAGATAGAATGAAGGAAAGGATAGTTATTTGATGGCTTTCAGACATTCGAAAAACCATGCTGCCTAAGAAGGCTGGGCATATATACTTAGGGGTAATGCCAACTAGGTAACACTGCTAGTCACATAATGCTTTCTAAACCAACTGACGGTAGGGTGATAAGGCCATATTAGCTGACAACTTGTCAGAGTGAAAGTTATTCACTATGCTAAGGCACAGACCGATTGCCGAATCAATATTGGGTATTTGGCTTCACATGGCGCTTGGCCGAGCAGCATAATAAGAGCGTGTAGTATTGGACTGACTTGGTGTCTGTGTTTTGTTGCCGACTAAGAGAAGAGCAAGGAACCTGAAAACACGCGAGACGAGACCCGAATAAAGAGAGAGAGGTAGAGACAAAGAGATAGAAAAAGACGGTCTTACCGATCAGGCGCGTTCATCTTCGGTTCTCGATCGGGGTGTTAGGCGGTTTGAGGTTTGGCGGTAAAGTGGCGATTACAGCAAAAGTCCAAGAATGTCGGCAATTTGCGTTTCGTATCGCTCGAATCACTCGGCGAGCAATTCTAAGGATAGGACAAACCTAGAGGATACAGCACCAAAAAGATCCAAAAGGAAGTAGTATCTTGAGCGAGTAGTACAAGTTGTGAACAAAGATTTAAAGAATAAAGCAAGGTGATGCAGGGGCTGCCCTCAGAGGCTCAAAGCTTCGAGGCGCGCGATAGAAGGGTAAAGGTCGGTTAATCATGACAATGTGTACATCCAACCTCAACATTCTGATGGCACGCTTACAATTCTGTCATGCATTAACTTTCACCGTTGCAGGCTCAACGATGAAGTTCTTTCGTCATGCCGCGCATTCAGCCGTCTTTGTTGCGGCGTGCTCGGCGCCTTTCGCCACATATTGCAAGCCTTCTTCCCGCTTGCCGGGACCTGAATTCTGCCCAGAATGAGCTACGATGGCTAAGAAGCCATGCCGATGAATCACGGTCACGAAACAAATCATGGCTGTTAGACAATCTATGCCGAAGAAGAGGGCGTGGTGAGCCTCTTCAGTATGTCATCGGCTCTCAGCCATTTGGTTCACTCGACATCAAGTGCAAACAAGGTGTTTTAATACCTAGACCAGAAACTGAGGCATACACTTTCCACCTAACAAACCTCGTCAAATCAGGGGAGCTTTTAGGACAAGACGTAAGGAAACTCGACCGTGGAGTAAACGTAATCGACTTCTGCACAGGAACTGGTTGTATACCCCTTGGAGTTTTCTCATCCCTCCAGCACTCGGTTGACAACTTGACCGTGCGAGGAGTGGATGTTTCGCCTGTAGCCCTCCGACTCGCGCAGGAGAACATCGCACGGAACATCAGGCTTGGAAATTTGATGGAGCCTACAAAACACAAGCGGCTTGACATCACAAGAGCAAACGTTTTCAGTGATGGCGACATGCAGCAGCTCGCCGTTACCCCCTGGGATATTCTCGTGTCTAATCCTCCATATATATCAGAAGATATCTGGCATCATGGCCGTGGGCAACTGGGTTATTCAGTCCGAAAATATGAACCGCGCCTCGCATTGGTTCCCGATAAAGACCTCCCTTGCCCTAGTAAATGCAACCCAGCAGACGTCTTCTACGCACGGCTTTTGGACGTTGCAGAACTCCTAAAGCCGAGGGTAGTACTGTTCGAGATCGGCGACGAGGAGCAGGCTCGTCGTGTGTTGCAACTGTACTTCAACCACCCAATTGCCCAAAAGTCAAGGACTGAAATTTGGCGTGACTTGCCTGATTTCGAGGGAGCCAAGGGTGCAGAGATCGTCTTGCATCTCGAGGAATCAAAGGAAGAACGTCGGGTTCCGGTGAAAGGCGATGGTCTTATACGATCCATTCTAATTCACAACCTGGAATGGGCCGAGTGATAGGGTAGTGGACGAACCTCCTGGAGCAAGAAAACCTCTGATGTCAAACCAAGGTGCCAAAAATACCCAATCCAAGGTCTACTAAATCTACACTAAGTTATATCAAACTTGCCTAGGTCATTTTGTCACTTATAATAGATGTCCCAAGTTTTTTTTGCCTCCCCCTAAGACAGACAGTTGCCTACCAAGGCAGTCTTCCCTTCAGTGTTGCCCAAATCCTTATTCAATTCGGTTTACTACTCTCCTGCTGAAAAGACTGAACATGGCATATCTTATATCGTAGTAAGATAGCTACGAAGAATATTCTCTTGTATTGGAGATAACTATGAAGCAGACAGCACCGCCAAGAGTTCTATGATACTTACATCAATCACCAGTACTGGGAAATGAGGCGCAAATTGCCACTGCTAACTTCAACAATACCTAAGTACCTAGTTGTCTGTGAGGATGAGAGTTGACAAGTACAAAACTATGTACTTACCCATATCAATGTATTACTTCACAACATTAGGTACCTGATGTCAAGCGTTACAGAGCCGAACGGACTTAAGATAGGCATCACTCATTGACGTACTGACACATTCCCTGAGGCGATCATATCAACCAATCTTCTCACCTTCCGCTCTCAGTGGACCCCACCTCAGCGATTTCCCCAACACGTGATGCTCATTTTTCGAGCTAAGCAACCGCTGTAGACTCATCACCAGAAGCTTGCACTTGGTGGTGTCATCCAACATATTCATATTCATCCATTGGCGCTGGGACTCCGAGTTCTCGCCATATACGACTGTATACCGGCCTCAAATATTAGTCAATAGCTTTTTTTTTGGCTTGAGCCGTGCTACCCTATGAGATAGCACGGCGCTCTCAATTACCTTTATCTGTACACACAACCCCGGTAGTTCCGCACTTGCGCCAGCCTGCGTTGCCCGCCATGTCGAGATTTTTAAGACAATCAAGCCAGCTCGCACGAGCGACAAGATTGTCAACGCAGCCTGCACTACGATTATGTGCAAGACCGTCACTTGTCACCAGATCGATCCCCGCAAAGACTTCTGCCGCATTCGCCATTCGAGCAAGGACATATTCCTCGCAACCCCCACCTCCCGGCAAAGATCCCCGATCAAACCCCGACAAAGATGATGAGCATGGAAGCAAGCCATTGAATCAACACAGTGCAAAGGATGGGCCCGATGGAAGCAAGTCTGAAGCACCAAAGCCGCCACCTCTGCCCGAAGGCTGGATTCACTTGAATAAGGAGGAACTGGCACATCTCGAGGAATTTACAAGTCGACTTCCAGAGGCTCAAAGGCCGGTGGCGAAGGACATTCTTGAGAAACTTCAAATTGTTGGCGCTCCTGCCGAGACCCGAGATCTTCTTCAGAAGCAACGCCAGAACGGCAACCTTTCGATTCTGGACAAGGGAAGACTTATGCGATGTGTATACATGGTCACAGAACGGATAATAGAGTTGGAGGATCAACAAGACAACCGGGATGGGCAATTTTCATCCTTTCGCATGGACCAGGAACCGAAGACCCAGGACGGAAAGGGTGGCGCTGACAAGTCGAAGCAACAGCAGCAGCAGCAGCAGAAGGGTGGCAAGCCACCGAAGAATGAGCGCAGCGGGTGGCTGGAGGCTGTTCAGACTGGTATCGCCATTGGTGTCACTGTATGGATTGCGGAACTCTTTGCCAACCCTTTCTCTGAGAAGGAGATTACTTGGCAAGAGATGCGGAAAGCATTCCTGGATAAGGGCCTGGTTCAGAAGCTGATTGTTGTTAACGGCTCACACGTCCGGGTAGAGCTTCATCCATCTGCAACTGGAGCTACTGGTGAGGGCGGGCAACCTGCGAGAAAGAGCTACGTGTTCTCCATAGGGTCTGTTGAATCCTTCGAGCGAAAGTTAGAACAGGCGCAAGATGAGCTGGGTATTCCACCCTCTGAAAGAATACCCGTGAGCTATGAGGCTGGCGGTAGTACCCTTGGCAACCTTCTTCTGGCCTTTGGTCCTACACTGCTCTTCATCGGTTTGATCCTCTGGACTCAGCGGTCAATGGGTGGACGTGGTGGTGCTGGAGGGGGTATGTTCAACTTCGGCAAGAGCAAGGCTAAGAAGTTCAACGCCGAGAGTGCTGTTAAGGTCAAATTCTCAGACGTTGCTGGCCTCGAAGAGGCAAAAACCGAGATCATGGAGTTTGTGAGCTTCCTGAAGCAGCCCGAGAAATTCGAAAAGCTAGGTGCCAAGATCCCTCGAGGTGCTATCTTAGCTGGTCCTCCTGGTACCGGTAAGACATTGCTTGCCAAGGCCACGGCCGGCGAGTCTGGAGTACCATTCTTCAGTGTGAGCGGTTCTGAGTTCGTTGAAATGTTTGTCGGTGTCGGTCCTTCACGTGTGAGAGATTTGTTCGCCGAAGGACGTAAGAACGCCCCTTGCATCATCTTCATTGATGAGATTGACGCAATTGGACGTGCGCGACAGGAGAGCGGCAGGGGATTTGGTGGCAACGATGAGCGGGAAGCAACTCTGAACCAGATTCTCACTGAAATGGACGGTTTCAATACCCGCGAGCAGGTTGTTGTTCTTGCTGGCACTAATCGAGCGGATATGCTCGACAAAGCCTTGATGCGACCAGGGCGATTTGACCGACATATCTTCATTGATCGTCCTACGATGAAAGGCCGTCAGGAAATCTTCAAGGTGTATCTGAACAAGATTGTGACGAACGAGGACCATGAATACCTTGTTGGTCGTCTGGCAACTCTGACCCCTGGCTTCTCCGGTGCTGATATTGCCAATGTTGTCAACGAGGCTGCTCTAATTGGTATGTTCTACCGGCTATCCTGATTTTGTGTGTTACCTGGCTAACTTTGCCTAGCTGCCCGAGGCAATGCTGATGAGGTCAAGATGGACCACTTTGAGCGGGCCATTGAGCGGGTTATCGGAGGTCTTGAGCGCAAGTCTCTCGTGCTGAAGCCAGAGGAGAAGAAGACTGTTGCATATCATGAGGCCGGCCACGCCATCTGTGGTTGGTTCCTGGAGCATGCTGACCCTCTTCTCAAGGTCTCCATTATTCCCCGCGGCCAAGGTGCTCTGGGTTATGCTCAGTACCTGCCCCAGGATGCTTACCTGATGAACACCAACCAGCTCATGGACCGAATGGCTATGACAATGGGTGGCCGTGTGTCTGAGGAGCTTCATTTCCCCACCGTGACAACAGGTGCTAGTGACGACTTCAAGAAGGTTTCCCAGATGGCACGAAACATGGTGACCCAATGGGGCATGTCCGAGAAGGTGGGCCCTGTTCACTTCGAGAATGACCCCAACCGCATGCAGAAGCCATTTGCCGAATCTACTGCCCAGCAGATCGACCAGGAGGTTTCCCGAATTGTGGAGGCAGCCTACCAGCGTTGCCGAGACCTTCTGACCTCGAAAAAGAAGGAAGTTGGACTAATCGCCCAGGAGTTGCTCAAGAAGGAGGTTCTCGTCCGAGATGACATGGTTCGTATCTTGGGCAAGCGACCATTTGGTGACAACGAGGACTTTGAGAAATACTTTGGTGGCGGTAAGGAGGAGAGCATACCCCCACCATTCCCCGAGGAGACAGATACGCCTAAGGACCCCCCTACCCCTGCCCCAGCTTTCAAAAAGCTTGAGTAGAGTCGAAAAGAAAAGTCGCCAAGCACATGGTTGGAGAAGGTAGTTTCCGTGGTACGATCGACGATAATTGGTCATGCACAGTGCTGCGGAGGCAAGGCAGGATAAGGAATACAGGAGAACTTGAGGCAGAGCGAGGATTGGCTGTGTAGCAACGAGGATAGCGGCGAGGCCTATTTCAGAACCGAGGATTCTGATGTCAGGCCAGGATATTACGATAATCCGTCGGGAGGAAGCAACACGGGCTCTGGAGGCCACAGCAAGGCGCAGAGAAAAGCGGCACTCTACTCTACCAAACATTTGATCAATTCCCTTGGATGTTTAATGCATTATTAGCAGAACCGGCACATCGCAACCATCAAAATTACCCTCGTCGTGTTGGAAAGCCTGGAGGTCGAGGCTAGGAACAACCGTGTAACAATGTATTCTAGGCTATAGAACTGTAAAACATTAAGTATATATTGATGACTGAATTCTCTGTCTTGAAAATGATGATCGAAAACGTTGTCTGATTTGTCGGGCTCGCCGATCTTGTAACAGTTGGTTAAGAATCCATCAGGGTCATGCTGCCATGTATCCCATATTTCAGATAGGAGGCAGAAGAGGGCTTAATAAATATCTCGAGATGACGAGTTGATGTGGGCCATTTGAGCATATGTGACAGTATAGTCGTAAGGCCTACTAAGCTTGTACTGAGTCTACTTAAGTAATTGTGTCATCTAGTAAAGAGATCCTAAGTTTTCTTGCCTCGCCTTGCCAGATAAAAATGCCATCTGAGGGACCGGAATATGAGTCGTAATTTGTGACAACCAGCCCCGCCGAGGAACTAATAGAACAAATAATAACAGAGAATGCCGATCCTAGTGACCTTGGCCTGGCCTGAAGCAACCGGTGGCCGTCAAACGTTAATCTAGTATAAGTCAAGATCTCGCGATTATCATCGACCCCGAGCTGAATCTGCGAAGCTGATTGGCTGAGAAAGTTCCTCTGCTGACCGAGGTTTAGGAGGCTCTGCTCCCGTTGTGTAACAGCGTATGTCGAAAAGGGTAATAAAAAGGTACAAGTTTTTACGACATCATGCACTTGTTGACAACAAAAAGGGTCAAGGTGGGCTGTCAGCGTCAATATTGGCATCCATGTAGGACGAATAAGGACTGGGGCGATCGTATTTTGAGGTAGTCTTCTACGTAGTAGTAGGCTGTCGTGATGATGATGATATACTCATAGTATTGCACTGTATGTTGGTGACCTACCTTATCTCTGTACGTATTCGGGTATACATATACATGCGTGACGTGACAGCCCTTGCTTCTCATATCGCCCGAGACACTGGGTGTTGTCTTTAATAAGCATCCCGATCCCCCACAATCGAAGTTTTTGTCTTGTCCGTTTGGCCGGTAATAAACGAGTATCGCTTTTGGTCTAAGCATGCATGCAATTGAGTCGCTTGCACTCTATTGGCTGCCAAAGTGTCAGGATCGCATCACCGTTATAGAGGTTACTCTTACATCACATTACCAAAGAAGGGTGGCCGAAGTGCCTCTTTTTATGGCGTTACCCTCTGCGAGACCCGATTAGTGGGTTTTATCGACCCGCAGTCCCTTTGACTGCTTCGATAAGGTTATACATCGATGCAGTCTATTTCCCTTTCCCCGTTACTTATTGTGGTGAGCATTGGATGTAACCAAGACAGGGATGCTGTCATGTTTAGTTACTGGGTGGAGTCAACAATCAATCACTTTCTCCGAAGACTGGTAGCCTAAGTCAAGACAAGTCAAGACAAGCCAAGACCCTTGCACCAGTCACATCCTTGGGCGGCTGATTCTGATCTTTTCTTATATGTATATCAACTTTGTTGGTTTCCGCTTTACTTCGTTCTACTGACTCGTCTATTAATCACGGAATTTCCTCACTCAAAAGTCATCTTTGAAGTGTGCCACTCGTTGTTCGAGACAGCCTACAGCAAACAATCTCTTGTCAAGCCTAATACCATTACAACACTTTTTCGTCATCATTTCTAGAAGGAATCATTATGGTTTCAGCTTCACCAGGACACGAAAGAGACCACGATGGAATGGCCTCGCCTCGACAAAAACAAGAGGCTTGGTGGAGAATCCACCTCTTTCGTGGTATGGTTAGTGACATCCGTCGACGAATACCATACTATGTTAGCGACTGGACGGATGCGTGGGACTATCGTGTAGTCCCTGCTACAGTGTATATGTATTTTGCCAAGTCAGTATCTCCATCTTGTCTTGCCTTCGTTACATATTAGGCAACATGTGACGCTGACCTCTTATCAAGCATCCTCCCTGCTCTGGCATTTTCTCTCGACATGTTCCAGAAAACAGGGTCAAACTATGGCGTCAACGAAGTTTTACTCTCCTCTGTTCTTGGAGCGGTCATATTCTCTCTATTTGCTGCACAACCGCTTGTCATCGTCGGAGTTACGGGTAATTTGGCCTCCCTTTCCTACTGCACCGAGTTGTCCCTCTAACTATGCTTCTCTAGGTCCAATAACCGTCTTCAACTAGTAAGATTACTGCTACTCACAAACAAGTTTGCGTCATGGAGCTGACTGGGCTTTTTGAAGTACCGTATATGATATCATGAAGCCAACCGGCGTCAATTATATTGGCTTCATGTGCTGGATCGGCATGTAAGTCAGCGTTAACCGTACAACACGGGGCTCTTTTCATTTTTACAGTTTAGTAACTGATCCATCCAGATGGTCACTTATCCTTCACTGGATTCTCGCCGTAACGAACTCCTGCAATTGGCTTCGATGGGTCACACGCTTCCCCTGTGATATCTTTGGGTTTTACGTCGCCTTTATCTACCTCCAAAAGGGCATCCAAGTCCTAGAACATCTCGGTAGAGGACAAGAGTTCTATCTCTCCATCGTTGCCGCTCTTCTTGTCTTCATGGTAGCATACGTGTGCGGCGAACTTGGCGGAAGCAGTCTTTTCCGCCACCCCTTGCGCGTGTTTCTCAAGGACTATGGCACACCTTTGACAATCATCTTTTTCACTGGATTTGTCCATTTCGGCCGTATGCAGGAGGTTGATCTTGAGGTTCTACCCACTGGCATTGCCTTTGAGCCTACCAGTGGCCGCGATTGGCTTGTTCGCTTTTGGGATTTGAGCGTGGGTGACATCTTTCTAGCGCTGCCCTTTGCAGTTCTCTTGACCATTCTCTTCTGGTTCGATCATAATGGTATGTTACAGGATACAAAATTTCTGGCAGCCTTGCTAACAACCAAAGTTTCTTCACTCATCGCCCAAGGCAGCGAGTTTCCACTTCGCAAACCTGCTGGTTTCCACTGGGATATATTCCTCCTCGGTTTGACAACTGGTGTTGCAGGTATCCTTGGCCTACCCATTCCCCAATGGTCTCATCCCCCCAAGCACCCTTCCCATACCGAGTCGCTCTGCGTTACAAAAGCTGTCAAGGAAGATGATGAAGATGGCAACCCAGTAGGTGGTGGTTATTCCTTCGAGGCCACACACGTTGTGGAGCAACGATTTTCCAACTTTGCTCAAGGTCTCCTTACTTTGGGCACTATGACGGGGCCTCTTCTAGTGGTTCTTCACTTGATCCCCCATGGTGTGCTCGCGGGTCTATTCTTTGTCATGGGTGTCCAGGCCCTTGAGGGGAATGGTATCACTGGCAAGCTTATTTTTCTAGCTCGCGATCGGGCCCTTACGCCTTCAAACAGCCCCCTACTTCAAATTCGCCGGCGCTCTGCTATCTGGTACTTTGTCCTCATAGAGCTCGTTGGCTTCGGTGCCACTTTTGCTATCACCCAGACTGTAGCCGCTGTCGGCTTCCCCGTCATCATTTTTGCCCTAATACCAGTCCGTGCTCTGTTACTCCCCTACATATTCTCCCCCGAGGAACTCTCTCTTCTTGACCAACCAACAGCTTCCGAGTTTATTATGGAGGGAATTGGGGGGTCATGGGGCGGCAAGGACGACGAGAAGTCTGCTTTGCAGCAGAACGATGCCCTCCGCCGTCCAGAACATCGCGATAGTGTGCTTGCGCATCCTGGTGCTCCTAGAAAGAGCCAGGAGGATCTTGCAGAGCTAGGTCAAATACAATCTGGGCAGAGCACAGCGACAAGAAGGAGGAGTTTGGAGAGACGACCACAAAGAAAGTCAACCCCATAGAAAAGAGTATGATTTATGTTCTGGATAGAAAGATATAAGCCAGCGAGATAACATGTTTGGAGGATATACCACTGTTAGATAGTCTCCCATCTCCAATAGAGTCTGTATACGTTAGTCTGAAGAATCTAGAATCAGTCTCCGTTAACCATATCTTGTACCCAGTTCTCCCGAGTCTTGGCCATGACTTCCACAGGATAGTATGGCAGAGACCTGGTGGTGACATTCGTTCATTAAATCTAGACGTGTCCATTGCCCCTTTCCTACCATGTTATATAGCATGCACGCTCCAGACGCCAGTAATTATGCTACTTAATATCTACTCATCATCATCACTATCCACAACAAACCCACCCCGTACACGCGGTCTTCGAGTGACGACAGGTGCTTCATCCTCATCCTCATCTCCATTCTTATTCACGCCGCCCATTTCCTCATCCTCGTCAGGCTGAGTCTTTTCAACACTGATTCGTCTCCTCTTGCGACTCTCTCCATCACTGCCATCTGGCAATGTTCCTTCTGGCTGCCCCTCGTTCTCTTCCTCAAGAGTTGTATTCATTGCCCTGAGAATGAAATCGTCGCCAGGATCAGAATCGTGACCAGATTCAGAATCTCCACTTCCTTCCTGATGCTCCTCACTACTTGATGCAGATTCTGTAGCTGCAATCCCACGCTTTCTAGTTGGCTTTCTAGGCACAGGAAGGCGTTCCGCAACGTGGCGAATGGCCGCTGCCTTTGCTTTTATCTCGCGTTCTCGAGCGAAGAAGGCTTCGTCGTACTCAGAATCCGTTTCATCGTCCTCGGGCCTTACAAACTCTTCTGATCTAAAGCTCATCAACCTGTCTTGCTCTTTTCTTCGCCTTTCTTTACGTTTCTTTTGTCTTTCTTCTTCGGTAAGTTCTTTTCGAGGCCTGCGTTTCCTGGGCGACTTCTTGGGGCCATCTTCTTCATCAATGGGTCTGCGCACCGTGGGGCCGAGCGGTCCGAACATGGGGTTGTCAGGCTCGCCGTCCTCATCATCATCGAAATCGGCCTTCTTGCGTGGAGCACTCTTGCGTTTCAACTGGTGTTCTGCCAGAACACCCTCCTCAAATGTTGGAGGGCTGAACTCGGCTTGGTTGATGTAGTGGATAGCATCCTTGAGAACGTCGGCAGACACATCTGAAGGTATGATCCATGCAGACTCGGGTGTTTCTTCTGACGCCGGGTCTAATAATTGAAGGCCGACGAGTTTCATAAGGAGTCGCATATGAGAGTTCTTGAACATGGCATTCCGACGGTCCTTATCATCCGGGCGCACGTCTAAGCATTATTAGTAAACAAAGACTTAAAGCTCAGAACAAACTCACAGAATATAGGAGGCGCTTTTGGCCCCGACTCTGTTGGCTGCTCTTCAGCTTCGTCTTGTACAGGCTCAACTGAAGCCATTACCTCTTCCGCTGCCATGAAAGCTTTACGTTCGCTCTCAGCGTCGCCGAGGATTTTCTTGATCCAAGCGACATGGTTTGCCTGGTTCTTGTCCAGCATTGCTCCAACGACAATGGCAATCTGTCGGTCTAGCTCTTCAGTGTTTTTGAAGACCAGCTCAGCTGCAGGTTTGGCTTTGCTGGCTGTAGTGACAGTTTGTCGTTCGAAGCCGTACTCGAGAAAGAAGGCGGTGCTGGACCCCTTGCTGAAGAGCATCTCCACAAGCAGTTCTGGCCGCTGTTCAAGCTTCTTGAAGCATTTTCGCAGTACCTGCTTCACTAACTCTTCCCACTCCTTGAACACTCTAGAGGACTTTTCAAGCGCAGCAGGGCCCTTGATCATGTTGTAAAAGAGGTGGATTATATCCACACGGAATAGCATGACACTCGCTTCTGCTTTGAAAGCCACGCGATAGAAGTATCGATGCGCCCGCTTGAGTTGCGAGTCAGTCAGATCACGGTAATACTTGGTGAAAGCGACAAATGTATCCACTACGCTCTGGGGCGTGAAACGCGTTGCAAAGCGATGAAAGTCGAACTTTCGTTCTTTAGTGGTTCGCTCGGCGGATGCGGCGTCATTATCTGAACCGTCATTCTCGTCGTTGTCATTTTCGATTCCTGCAGCGTCTTGGGCAGCCTTCTTCTTCCGCCGAGTGCGCTTCCGCGAGCGAACTTGCATATCGATATTCTGCTTAGAGTATCCTTCCAGGATACGGAGGAAGTGGTGGACCAGTTCCGTGGCAGCGTCAAGGTAGTTGAAGCTTTGGTCCTTGTAAGTTCTAATGATGGTGGCAATTGCATCGTGGGTTGCTTCTTCGTAAAATAGACGACTAAGCACGTTTTCGGCGATCTCTTCGTTGTCCTCGTTGCCTGACTCTGATATTTCCTGCACTGTGAGAAGAATCTGGGTAAAACAACGCATAACGGCGGTTAGTTCATGCCAATCTTTCATCTCGAGTGACTCATGGAGAGCCTTATTGAGAGTGATGAACATCTCCTGGTTGAGAACACCTGCAACAAGGTTGAAACTGCTGATATCCTCGCTGGGATTCTGACTCGATTGTTTCCTTGCCTTGCGCCTCATGCGCTCGGCTTCTAGGAACCATGCCACCAAGTAGAAAAACTGACGGCGATGATACTGCATTACATGTGGTGCCTCCCTATCGATGGTTTTGCGGACATGTTGGAATAGGGGGTTGAAGCCCGAGTCAAGGAAGTCTTCGACAAACGATCGCAACTGGTCATAAGCACGAGAATTAAGCTTAGTTGGTAATCCGAGATCTTTCTCATCTTTATCCCCTTTTCGTGCTCGGCGAGGAGGTCGGAAAGTCTTTGAGTTGTCCATCTTTTGGTTTCTCGTCGAGGCATCAGCCAGCGCATCTTGACCCGAAAGTGATGACATCTTGCCGTCGTCTCGCTTCACCCAAATCATAGTGCCGAATCGGTTGTGGCGAGTTGGGCCTTTGCGGTTGTATGCCTTCAACATGGACGACTCCTTACTCATCATATCGGCGAGCTCTCCAGCCTTGGCCTTACTTAGCTGCTGCTCATTCATGAAGAGCTTTTCAATGTCGACTTGTTTCACTAAATGGTATATAATCTCCATGACAGATGTATCTTCGGCTCGAAAATCCTCTCCCATGTTCGAGGCAAGTGTTAAGAGCACGAGGAAGATATCTTGGTATGAGAATGCATCGATAGTGGCGGATCGAGATATTTGAGACTCATCGCCTTCGTATTTGACATCAGGGGGAGGCTCGATCATGGCGATGTTACGGAGGAAGAACAAGACCAGCTTGATGATGCCTTGATCACGTTGTGTTCGATCGCCAATCGGTATTGCCATGGACGGGAGAGCCACCCGTATAGCTGTATGAAGTACGCGAGCTCCGTCGTAGTTGACAACGGCTCGCTTATATCCAACCTGAGCAAGCTCCAGGACCGGCATATGGCGGTGGTGATTGACCGTCATTCGCTCTCTGTCTCTTGCCATTGGCCAGGTGAGAGGAACCATGAGTTCGAAGCAAGCCAAGGCCATCCTGGACTTGAATTTGCTGTCCGTGGCGTTTTCGGGCCACGTCGAGAGAATGGGGAGCAGGTCACCCTCGACCAGGTTCGCCTCGTGTATGCATCGCGCAACGTCCATCCGATTCGTCTTTTCGTCGTAGAAGCGTATCCATCGCTTTAGATCTCGAAGAACCTCGAGGGCATCGTCACCGAGTTGATAGCCGCCATCGCTGTCGGCGCTGATACCTCCAAGCTGGAATTCACTTGTCAGAACGTTTTAATTTATTGGTATCATGGGAAAACTTACCGCTGAGACAAGACTATTGATATGTGCTCGCACTTCCGGGTGCACAATATCTGTTGATCCATCTGCCAACTCCATGATCCTAATTCACTAAACATTGGCAGACCAGGAGTTGTCTGTCTCTATTCACAGGTCGTGGGGTTAGTGCTGCCTCGACAACATTAGAAAACATAGGCAGTCCCACCACTTCATTATACGACGCGCTTAGACGCGACTCGTCTGGCGTGTCTAATTAACGCGAGATTCGATAAGAATTGATAAGATAAAGAAAGTTCTCGGCAATTGATAAGAAAGATCCGCCGGCTCCGAGCCGAGGTTACCCGCAATATGATGGCATGAGCCGTTGATTTCGGCGTCGGTGTCGGCGTAGCTGCCAATGTCCCCGTGGGGAAGAACTTAAAGAGACCTGGCACTTTACTATTGTATCGTGGTTTCAAAATTCACCCACACATTCTTCAAAAAAATGGCTGCTTCAATCTTTCGAATGCCTTCTATGGCAGCTGCGCGTCATGCTCGCTGCTTCAGCTCTTCACCTCGCCAATATGCCGCCGCAGAGGTCAAGAAGCTTGGTGTTATTGGTGCGGGTCAAATGGTAAGAGCATGTGAAAGACATTGCTGGCGTTCAGACAATTAACATCACAACAATAGGGATTAGGGATTGCTCTTGTTGCAGCTCAAAAGGCTCAGGTTCCCGTTACCTTGATTGATACTTCAGACAAGGCTCTGGACAAGGGCATAGCCTTTGCTGAGAAACTCCTAGCAAAGGATGTCTCCAAGTCAAGGATCACACAGGAGCAGGCCGACAGCGCTCGTTCTCTTCTCAGTACGAGCACCAAAATGGAAGATCTCTCCTCTGCAGACATGGTCATCGAGGCTGTTCCTGAGCTGCCCAATCTCAAGTTTGACATATTTGGCAAGCTGGCTCAGATCTGCCCCAAGCATGCTATTCTCGCTACAAACACTTCTTCTATCTCCATCACACGCATCGCCGCTGCCACGACCAAGGATCCCACTGATACCTCAGCTTCCTCTCGTGTTGTGTCGACACACTTCATGAACCCCGTCCCTGTACAGAAGGGCGTTGAGATCATCAGCGGTCTACAGACCAGCCAGGACACTCTCGACACTGCCATTGAGTTCTGCAAGCGCATGGGAAAGATCACTTCGGTGTCCGCCGACTCTCCCGGATTCCTTGCCAATCGTATCCTCATGCCTTACATCAACGAGGCGATTATCTGTCTTGAGACTGGCGTTGGAGACCGTGATTCCATTGATGCCATCATGAAGAACGGCACAAACGTGCCCATGGGTCCTCTTCAGCTTGCTGATTTCATTGGTCTCGATACATGTCTTTCTATCATGAAGGTTCTGTATGAGGAGACCGCCGACTCCAAATACAGGCCGAGTGTGTTGCTGAAGAACATGGTCAACGCTGGGTGGTATGGTAAGAAGAGCGGCAAGGGCTTTTACGACTACTGAGTCACTGCCTTACCAGATCTTCGGTGACAGCAATGCCTGATCAATCTTCACGATGCTCTTCGCGAGACTATCTAAATAAAAATAAAAACAGTAATAATGTTCAAGTTACCCTATCCTGAGAGTTGCTATGGGCCAATTCATACATCACATACTACCTAGGTATGCAACATCTTGCCAACAGCGTTAACCTAGATAGGCCCCAGGAAGCAAGAAGACCTCTTGACATTAACTCAATGTACCAAAAATCACTAGTCTAAAGTCTAGTAAATCTATACTAAATTTATCTAAATTTACCTAAGTCTTTTCATCGCTTAGGATAGAAGTCTTTGAAGTTTTCTCCTCCACCAGCTCCTGCAATGAGCAGAAGTAATATTAATCCTCTCTGCTCTTGATTAAACGTGAATTGGACCTTTGTTCTCGTTGGTAAGTCCATTGTAGCGTAGCATTGTCATTAGCCAGGGCAAAGTTAAAAACATTTTCTGTCTTTGCTTATCTTCATATACCCTCTTTGATGATGTTAAGGAATAGTATGAACTCTGAGATGATAGTTATCTTTTTGCTATAATAATATCAACGTGAATTCAATCTTCTCGAGTACCGTATTAATATGCGCAGAGAAGGCTTATATATTTTTTTCTTTAAGAAACGTGAACTAAGTGTCCTTAAAGTTGGGGTTGGGTCGCCCCTTTCGCTACCTGCATACTGACAGGTAGCTCTCTTTTACCTACCTTTACTTGCCTAGGTAGGTAGTTATAATGAGTCGCATTCGATCACAGTGAATCACGGTCACAATTTGTGATATTTTACCTTGATCTTCAATATCCATTCAAGTTTCAAGTCTCAACCTCCAACCTCCAAACTACCTAGTTTCTCTACTTTACACTGCTCCTGTCTCTCATATGAGTCTCTGTCCTCAGGCAAGTTGCACGTCGCTGCTCTGGATTAAAAGTTCAAGGACATCATCAACCACTGAACTTTGAGAACTCGTGAATCCGAAAGACGAGCGTAAGAATGGTAAGGGACTCAATCTTGTTCGAAAAATAGAGTCTGAGTCGGAACAACCTGGCTATGAATACAAAGAAATGCCAGACGCTATGTACAGTTCAGAACAAGCTCACAAGGTGCCTCAGAAACTGTTTACAGAGGAGGACTTGTGAAATGACTTGGAAGACGACGCCGAGGAGGCGAAGTCTATCAATCTGGATCTAAGAAAAATTGCACCGATGTTTGATCTCGACAACTTTACCCTCTCCAACTACGAAACATCAGAATACAGATCGACGATTAATGTTGATGGACAGTAACTCAACGTTATTGACTACCTCACAAGTCAAGATTTCAATGAATATATGGTTGGTTCAACTTCACCCCCAGCACTATACATAACTAACAATTGTTATGATAGGATCGATTCACAGACACAAAGATAAAAGCTAAGGCCCGGTGGCCTTTGCAAACAATCCCACTTGAGCATCAATTGATAGGCAAAGAACGACTCAAGATGATTGCAAACTCTACATTCCGCCAGGGAATCCCTTGTGATGCCGTTGGTCTGGGCAAGTCCTCCACATCATTGCTCGCCGCTCTCGAGATCAAGGAAGTCAGACAGAATAGGG
>NC_030990.1:2889773-2892199 GCF_000149955.1 Fusarium oxysporum f. sp. lycopersici 4287
AAAAAAAAAACAACAAACGACGGGAAGCGAAGAGTCAAAAAAAACTTTTTTTTATTACCTAACGCGCGGGGGGGGGGGAGGTTGGTCTAATTCTAGTAGAGGCCTCTCATTTGATTATCACTGAGCCATTCTGGGCACCAGGAAGAGAGGAGCAAGTCATTGAACGTGCTCATAGACTGCCTCAAAAACGAGAGGTTCACGTATGTCGTGTTGTATCTCACCCTTCGATGGTAGATGAGCTGGTGAACGACAGTCGCAGCTCTCAACTTGGCCAAATACATAAAGATCTACATGGGGTCCTCATTGGGAAGGATGACGAGACTTTCCATAGAGAGTTACTGTCAACTCGAGCGGCACCTGAACAGGGAGAGGAAGAGGAAGAGGAAGTGGAAGTGAGAGTGGAATTGCTCGACCTCGAGGATGCCAACGACCGTATCATGAAAAGAATCAATGCTAATTGATATAGCTTCGGATGAGGAAGAAGGCGATCCTGGGGAGGAAGGAGGCTCGGATACTAAAATAAACTCATCAAAGAGCCCCCCTTGGCTTAAATTAAATTACCAAAATCTTTTCATTGTTTAGGATTCATTGCTTAGGTCCGAGATCCTGAGTTTTCTTGCCTCCCCCAGGTACTAGGGAATGATGCCCAAGAGCACGCCTCTCTCTGTCAGAACACACAGAGTATATCATCGTACGACATAAAGCCGAGACCTTCTCAAGAGGTCCGACCGCGCAATCAAGGCTCCTGCAGACACATCCGATTTCCTGACGGGTGTCAGAGCAGGGCGGCAATAGCCTCGAAATGAACCCCCCGTCAGCCTCTTCGGCAGTTGTGTCTGTTGAATCATTACCCTCACCCTTACCTCATAAACACAAGGATAGATTCAATGTCTTTATTGTACCTTCTACATGATTCTATAACTTCTTCTTATGGAAGAAGAGTCCGGGTCTTTTGTCTTAGTACCAACCAAGGCCCACACACCAATTGCTAAAATGCAAAGGTCAAAGCTCGAAACAACCATCGCCGAGTCCACCACATCTTGTCTAGCTACACTGACACCTAAAATATGAAACTGTCTATCTGCGCTCAGTCACTTTTTGTTTGGTTTCGTGCTTCTGTTTACGGGCCTTCTTTGCGAGCCTTCGTTCGACCAATTGATTGAAACACCCGTCGATCATTAGACCTTGTCTAGTCTTTACTATACGAATAGGTCTCTCTCAATGATAGACCACACGGGGAATTACGAGAACAGGAGGACACTGATCAAAGCTGAGCGGAAGTTTAGTTTCTCTGGCAAGGCATGCTTAAACTCTAGATGTCGAACATGCAGCCAAGAGAATCACCCGTTTCGCATCAAGCGACAGTTGGGGATAGATTTGCGAAGTGACAGAAGTCTCCTACACGCCAAATATGTCAGTTGGTCTGCATCAAGACTCTGAGACAAGCCCCCAATTCTTTTGGTATTTGCTTCTTTCTGCTTACCGAGGTACATCTATTGTGAGTCACCACGAGAGACAAAAGCAAATCCCAATGATGAAACTGCTTAGAATAACACAAGACCATATCGAGAAATTGGGACATCGCTCTGATATTCTCAGCTTTCGACTTCGATATAATGAGATATGACCTACACCGCCATTCATATGTCCCATCAACCAGGATAGCAGATTATAACAGACGAAACCCGAAACCTGATAAAGCTTTCAGAGGCTCGTTCGATATTACTGATAAGATGCAACGACAGAGCAGGCAGATTGACTTGGGCATGCCTCGAAAACGAAACAGATCAACAAGCTTAACTTATAAGTTTCTAGGCTGCGTCTTCTCCGGTATTGGCAAGACACTCGATCCTCTGCCAGGGGGTATATACGGCAGTTGCGTGAATACAGCTGACTTCTGTGCACTAGGTGCCAGACATGAGAGGGTGTTGGAAGCCAAACTTGTTGTCACTATTGGCTTATATGACATCCATCACATTGATACCTGCGACTGTAGACTGCAGTCAATCTTGAGTTGTGATAGCATAATAACACAACTAGACTCTCAAGGCAGACTCTCGAAAGGTGTTGAGATTCCATGCTTGTTGCATGATGTTACGACCCGGCGGTCGAGTGTTTCATGCTTGGGCTTCAGCAAGCAAGGGTCACCCGAGCGATTCCAGCTGGCTAGGTTGTGGCCATTGGATTGCCACAAGCTTCATCTCGAAACCTGATTGTCTCCATATTAAACAGGCCACTTGGGAACTCTCCGCAATTCAGATTTGTGACCCACCAGATCAAGGAGAGGAAGAAAGTGCCAGCAGACATAGGGGAGAGATGGTCCTCCATAGAATATCTACAGAACCAGGAACTCCAACAAGATTATGCTGGAGAAATTCAGGTTTATATCCGTATCGTAATGATCATAGTAATTTCTAATAATACTT
>NC_030990.1:2892662-2917525 GCF_000149955.1 Fusarium oxysporum f. sp. lycopersici 4287
GGTTTTAAGGAGCACCAAGACTTCTGCTTATGTTACCCTTCAGAAGGATGTCTTGGCAACGGAATGTAATAAAAGCATACATATACACGGGAACTACGGTTAGTGCCCGATCAGTACAGGGCTGCTAAGCAGCAGAGTTGAATCACATGTGCGTAGTCTAGAGAATACTTGAGTTAGTGGTGTTTAAGAATTACGACATCACCGTATGGCTTGGTTATTCCCTTACAACAAAAAGAGCAACCTACTACAAAGGTACATATATAACTTTAATGGATTTGACATGAGTTTCGGCCAGTTGAGCAAAGGCTATGTAAATTCAGGAGAATTCGGGGACTATCAAAACATACGGTTTCCAGAGATTCCCAAAGCAAATTCTCTGAGCTTGCTAAGGTTCAATCCTCGCAAACTTGCCTACAAGCAGAATTCTAATAACAGTTTAATATCAGGGCAGGTGATTACAGGCAGGGGCCCCCAAAGTATACCTAGGATAAGGTTCTCGAAGAAAAAGAACGTTGGCATCCTGGTCAAAACGCTAGTGGAACCAACAGAAGATCCCACTCGGAATTCTCAACCATGGTAAACGACACGAAGGACGGGTGATTGGCGACTTCAAAACCGAACACGGCTATTTTTCTTTTCACAGAAAGAAGGGGCTCACCTCTTCAAAATCTTCTACTTCAATAAGGACCCGTAGGCCCTTGTACGAATTGTAGATGCAGAAGAAACTCTATGGTGTTGTTGTGTGCTGGATCAGGTTCGTTAGATTCGAGGTATGATCAATCATATCCTATGAGATCGTATACTGCCTTTGAGTCCCCAATGAAGGTTTTCTGTTTTCAAAAGATAGTCAGCTTCGGTACTCAAGCATCCATGTCTTGAAAGTCCCAGAGCCGATTCATCGAAGGCGGAGCAGGCACTCCTGAAATCTGGGGACAAAGAGGTGTGTCTGTAACATATTCGTTTGTGTACGGAAGCTGCAAATCAATCGCCCTTTTGAGGTGGCCGTTGAAGTTTGGTTGATGGACGAATATTTCCGGAAGACGCTACCACAATGGAGCTCAGAGCTTTGCTGTTTTGAATCAGGTGCATCGTTGTGTCTCCATAACCATGAATATTCATGTTCTGCAGCCGCACAGAATAATGGACGGGCTGGTGGAATGCGCGTTCTAGCTGCTTCCTAACATAGATTTGCCCGACAGCAGCCAAGTGATTAGTTTGCGAAACGCCTCGAAGCTCTCTCCTTGAAGCGAAAGTATGCATGGAGCCGACTGGATACCGTGCGAACGGGATTGGCACAGCGAGTAACAACATTTTCAATGTTAGTGTTGCCTATCTTGCATTCTGTGTTCGCTTATGATCAAGCTTGTACCCTGATTCGGCTACTGACAGAGCATTGTACCGTACCTATATGTGATCGCAATAGTACTATGATCAGCAAGATTCCGTTGTATTACGAGATGCTAGCTTGTTCTCTGGTTCCCCATGCTGCGCTATGGGCAAGTCAAAACTTGTCTCAGCGACATCTCTGCTGCAGTTGGTCAATGACAGTCTTGATGATGTTGTGCAATCCCAACCTGACTCAATCTGGTCAGCTTTTCTTGCGAAGATAAGAGGCTCGTCTCAGATGAAATGAGACAACAAGCAAAGCCTTCATGTTAGCAAGGTGATCTCTTCGTCTTACCCCGTTTGACACAGGAAGAAAAGCGGCAGTTTGAGAATCATGTGGTATTCGGCAAATTAGAACTGTTCCTAAGCTTTGGGACCTTGGCACCAACGGTAATTGCAGTACCCCATGTCAGGCAATAAATGTGGACGTCGAAGACAGTCTTGAAAAATCTTGGGGCTTTAGATATGAAAGTCCCTACTTTCGTTGGAGCTAGAGACGGAAGATTGAGGCTCATAATAAGGCCCGTGTTTCTATGCCGTGGAAAGAAGGGTCGTTTCAGTGATTGCTGGAGTCGTCATCAATGCTGTTGAGCAAGTATTGATCCCATCGGGAACAGCGTCAATCCATGGTGGATGTGTAGAAGCTCAAGCCCAGTCGAAGGATGAAACGTCTAGATCCGGGCTCACAAGGCTAATCATAATCCCTGATCCTGGACAGCACTACTACCCGTTGGCGGGCACCTGGCATCGCATGAAATAAGGTACACTAGGCGCCGAGAAAGCATGCCGTCGGGTTGTTTGATGTTCTTCAGGAGCAGATGACTAGGAGGAGTCTACCGGTATCGGTATCTAAGAAGTACCTGTGTACCTCTAGGGACAGTGCTATAATTCCTATCCACGTACGTATCTGGGAAAGGTAGGTACTAAGGTACCTAGGTGTTCAATCAATTATCAATCAAGCCTACACATAGTACCCTGCCCACTTCAGGTTTGATGAGTGCCCAAGGGACGGAGTAAAAGCAGGTGCATTTGGATTGATGTCTGTCAGAATCCAAAACATGTTGCCTGCTAAACTTAGATTGGCAGGATCGAGGCAGGAACGGCCCAATGATCGGCAATGCGTCTTTCCAGGCTTCGCTTCCTATCGCGCCACACCACCAACAAATCAATCTTCAACAAAGCACTGTCGCAGTCCATCTCAAGATCAAGTGGTGCGAACAACCAACACCAGGACAACGACGCTGATATTCATCGCAGGTTCGGACCCGACTCACATGAAGCACAACATCTGCATCGCGGATCTTGCGGTCAGTAGATGTATAGGTCTTCTATCGTTTGCAGTGGCTTCGTCAACACGCCCATGTTTGCTCGAGCGCAGACGGAACGGGCACCAACAATGAAGTCGTTCCATGTACGGATACCCGCGAGTCAATGCAACCGCTACCACTCCCACATTCCTTTAGCAGCACAGATGATCGCCTGTGACAACTAGAGGAGCGACAAAACATCCCACCGGTCTTACCCGCACAATCCACAAGTCAATCAAGGGTTCATTGTTAGCCACCAGAAATAGAATCTTCCTGAGCCCCTCGACAGGATCCCCAAGGCTCAAGAGAGGCTCTGTTACCCGCGACATCATATGGCTTTACTGTTGTCTCCCTTCGAGCACCGGAGACTTCGATATGCCTGTAACATTTGCCATTGTCTGTCAAAGTCTGCCACAGTGCCACCCCTCTCATCAGGGTGGCCCTACACCGCACTGCATGTACGTATGTATACGTACGCAGTAATTTCTGGATTGATCCTGTCATTCTGCTTTCACCCCTGGCCAGGACTCCAAGTGCCGTCCTAACAATAACGTTTCCATGGATTGTTTGGCGGAGTTTCTGAACTTTTGTTGCTCATCGTCCCCACAATCTCGAACTTGGAACAGAAACACAAGGGGTTCAGCTCAGTCATCTGTCAGACTTGGCTGGAGAAGGTCGAAACAAGCCCAGCCACAAACTACATATGACAGCCTCTAGCTGATTCTTGCCCTACTTGCGAATGCCTCCTAGGCGGCCATTTCGACCGCCTTCAACAATGTCTTAACTCTTATCTCTGATCTGGCCAGACCAGCGACGGATGCGTCGTTTTGATACCTTGTCTCGCCTCACCTCGCTTCACCATCACACGGCCCAGCCTTGCACGCGCCTTGTTACATATCTCACAGGGTAGAGGACGATCATCCTTACGATCTCCCCATTATTCATCCACTTTCTTCCTGTAACAATACGTATAAGCCTTCTTGGCCAATGGTCCCTCATCTCATCATGACCGTGTCTTTCATTCAACACACGTCCTTGCCTCCCGCCCAAATATGCTTTTCCCATGAAATACCCCTGCAATCTTGGAGGGCCAGTCAGATCCTGGAGAAGATTACACGTACATCCTACCCACAGTGCAGCATTGCACCCCTCTATACCCCTGTCGAGACTCTATTGGCTCGTTCCCGCACAAGCCGCGACAACGGTTATGCGCAACATGCACTAAAGCCGCAACGTCGACGCAGATTCAGAAAATTCAATAACAATTTCAGAGAAAACCTAGCCCGGCACTGCACCCTTGATTCATCCTTGTGGTTCTTTGTAACTTGCATCTTCGCTGACTGTATTAATTACGTCCAGGTCTCATCACGAACAACAGCATCTATGCCTCAGCACCTCAACAGATACCGTGTGGATGCTCTAATCTGGTGTCGTTCTTGACACATGTCACTATCCATCGTGTCAGGCCCAGTTCGTCGCCAATATGCCATAAGCAAGCTCATGAATCAGCTCGAAAGCTTGTTTCTGCTGTCCTAGCATACGTATGTAGTAGTAAAGAGTGGGATAAGTATCTCCGATATGGAACCCTGGCCCGTGAATATGCAGCACCAGAGAGCTCAGACATGCAACGGATCGCTCGTTCAACTCTCCGCCAGACAGCATCAGATATTAACCCCACCTCTTGTTAGTCGTTGGTGTTCACTCCTGGCGCAGACCCATGGGTGCGTGGGCAAGCACCACACTTTTTGCTTTCTTATTCTACACCTTCCATGACAGGGGAAGTCCTCGAAATATGGTGACCTTGCTCGACCCCCCTGGGCAAGGACATGGCAGTGACGGCTTCATTCGTCTGACTCCACCATAAGGCGTGTTTTGACTTGCCAACTTGGATTCATATATCCATCCCCAGCCCAGCGTCAATGTGAACAACATTCTGGATATCACTCCTTCCGATCGAAGACATATCAACTCTATCTTTCTCCAGGTTGCGGTTTATGTTCTTATCCATTCTTTTCATTCCCCAGACTACAGGTTCCAGAGTCTTTCGTTTAAATCATCACCATTTCGTTTCGTCCCCAGGATACGATATCTGTTTCGTCGTACCTATTTTAGGATCACCTCTTCTTCACATTCCTTTTCTTCTAATCCAGTGATAATCTGCTACATGCTGACTCGCCGCTAAGCTATCACGCCCTTGTTCATCCTTCCGTTGCCATCTCGGAAGTGGTTTCAACCTTTCTGCAGCAGGCCGACCCGTCCGTGAAAGCAAGACAGAAACATTGGAGGGGCACTGTGTTAGTGTACCTGTCTAGCTACACTCGTCGGTCTCACGACCATTCTTCTCATTTAAGTTGGGCTTATCCCCCTTCAACATATCGTCCAAATGCTTGTCACAAGGCAGTACGAAACAGAACATAGCCGTTGGCCATTCAGCAGATACGAAGCATCTCTTACTTCGACAAGCCCTCGCATGTCTAATCCTTACGATGTCAATGTCGAGCTGCCGGCCCCTACGAGCTGGCAAGCACACAATCCAACTACTTCCCACAGTGGTAGTGGACCTGCACAGCAACATCAATCACGGAACGAAGCCTCAAGACTTTCCCTAATGCGCCACCCAGCAGAAAACAGAGGCAATGCTCTGGGAATTCACATGAGGCCCGGGGCGACTCAGATGTACTCACCCCATCTCCAGACGATAGACCGAGGTGGGATGTCGTTGCCAGGGCCCAGAGACTCGGTCCTTCAAAATGATAGCTACGGGATGAAACCCAGTACCGCAGATATGGAGGACGTGATTAGTTCAGGGCTGATCAGCACCTCAAAAACAGCCACTAATAGTACTTTCGTGCCACCAAGTCGCCAAACAAACGACGTCTCATCCACTCAATCCAGCCAAGGAGCAAGAATCGGCTCGCCACAGGATGAAGAGGAGGACGACCTCGATGATGACGATATGCTTGACGGGGAGGGAGAGCATTCAGCCCAAACTCCGGCAGAAAGGGCGGCTGCTCGACGCAAGATGAAGCGATTCAGGTCAGTGTACTCGTTGCTCGTTCCAAGGCAAGAGCTTATTGGTTTAGACTCACCCACCAGCAAACACGGTTCCTTATGAGTGAGTTCGCAAAACAGCCTCATCCAGATGCGGCACACCGTGAGCGGCTCTCACGGGAGATTCCTGGCCTCAGTTCGCGCCAGGTCCAAGTTTGGTTCCAGAACAGGTAATCATCACATAAATTGTCAGCATAGTCCTCGCTAACCCGTGTGACAGACGTGCCAAAATCAAGCGGCTGAATGCTGATGATCGCGATCGTATGATAAAGATGAGAGCAGTCCCTGAGGGATTTGACAATGTCCAGGCCCTCCATTCCCCCTACGGGGCAGTCCATGGCATGAATGCTCCTATGCCCTCACCAGGACACTTCAATACACAATCGTATGCCCAGCACATGATAAGACCCTTGATCGTCGACGGACGAAGGCATGATACAAGCGAACATGCTTCTCCGACCGCAATGACCCCAGGATTCGGTGGGATGGGGTACAGCCCCGCCGGTAGTTTGACAAGCTCAGGTCTTGCATCGCCGCTTTCACCAGCTCCGAGTGACCGATATCCCTATGGCGGCCACTTCACAGCCCCTCTTACAGGCAGCCCGAGAACATCGCACCCATTTGCGCAACACCATGGGCTTGGAACTCCTGTTGAAATTCATCGATCGAGCCCCCAGCCCATCCCGCCTCCTCTGCTTCGCGACCCCCTCTGCAGGGCCAGATCGGAATCCTCACAGTCGCCGCTGCGACCCAATATGCCATGGAAAGGGGATGCAGGTGACTATTCCTACAGGGGGACAAACACAAGCCCGAACCTCTCAGACCGACACCCATCTATCTACCACCCTGCACCACTCAGCAACCCCTCTATTGCCATGAGTGGCTACGATGCAAACTCAGTTCCCGGCTCCAGGGCTCCTCCCGAGAACCAAGTTCACCGAACAGAAATTTGATGACCATCGATGGGGAGCCCGTGGCCATTGTACTCCAATAGCCAAGCCCTAGCCTGGCAGCTCCAAGTTGCCGACGCTTCAAACAGCTTGTGGACAAATTCTGCAGGATGTTGTTACTATAGGCCTAGCCCATATGCCGTCTGGGATCCCTCATAAGGGAGTATATATTTCTCCTTCATACTGTTCGATTTGGCCTTCATTCCTTTTATTTGCAGTACCTGCTGTTATCTGTTTAATTCTTTTATCTCTTTTTTTTTTTTTTTTTTTTTTTTCCCTCTCTCTCTCTTTTTGGTCTGCATTGTGAAGTGCACCAGGTGCATCAGGGCGTATAATGTTTTATCTTAGAATTGATGATTTCGGTATCTGGTAACGATCATGACCCTTTCTTATGTTCAGGGAGTAAGTCAAATGGCATGATGATGAACATCTAAAGCTGGGATTTAGTGAAAAGTGGAGGGCGCAATCATCGGTGGCAATCGGCGCAATTATTGTTCTGGTTTGGCTTTTGGCAGACTGGTTTCTGTTCCCTTTTCAGGTTGGTTGAGCAAGTTGATACTAAGTATTTAGTTTGCTAGATCGGCGTCGGCCCAGGTGGCATAACCGTTGACATCTTGTTCCAAAGAATAAAAACCAATTTCAAGGAATAATCATCTTATAATGATATCTGATCAATGTCCTCGTTAAGCAATGAGACATCTCTCAGAACCCTATTAGTATATGTTATTTCAGAACCTACCTTTCGGTCACAAACACTAGTAAATTCTGGCCAGTCGCACTCAAACTGCTAAGGCGAGGCAATAACATGCTGCATAACAAAGAGATTTAGGCAAACTATTATAAGCTTAATGGGCTCTTTAACAAGTTTATTACTGGCATCCTTTGTTAAGATCTGAAGTTTTCTTGCTTGCTCCTTGAGGGCGAGGTCAATTGCTAATAATTATAGCAATGCCACGAAGCAATAACATGTTTAAAAAAATCCAATCTTGCATTACAGAAAGAATTAATATCCCTTACCAATATGTAGTGATAATCTGAGATCTAGCAGATGCTAACAATTAGCCTTCCTTCAATTTCTGAATAGAACCCTGGATACTAATGCAAGCTCTTTAAGGTCAGGCAAGCCAGTTTTCCTAACAGCAGCCAGGCGGTTATCAATGATGGTCGACATCGAACTGAAAACAACAGACAAGGCTACTAGGTTTACCAGATGTTGGGTGTCATCACGGTACCGATAGCATGAACCAGATCATTATCGGAACTTACATGGGAGAAGTTGAGGGTGAACAGATAGAAGAGTGATTCACACCGCGCACGATATCACGGTCAATGGACCAATGGGTCTTTCTTGTTGTCTTTGATACAGGGCAATAAATGACCCAAAGGGTGAGGATATGTCACTTGCATCAGGTCATCATCGCATCATGGTAGCCGCACAAGGGGCCCTCGTGATGATGGTTTTAGGCAAGGTTACTGAAGTGTGCTCTCGACCACATATCCCAAGGTGTTACAGCAGGGTAGGATCGAGCAAGCTGACAGTTGTTGAGGGATGGTGGTGGTCTTGTTTGTATGAAAGAAGAGGGAAAAAATTTGGCGGTTTGAACAAGATCTTATCGACGCGATTTAGTCACGTGATATGATCATCCACCAGCTCCCCTTTCTGGGTGACGGGCCGGAGTGGAGATACGACAGCATCATTATCTTGAACAACACCAAAAGCCTTTTAAAATATCCAACTGTTGGTTCCTCAACACTACCAAGCTTCAGGGAGCAAGAGAACTTTTGGCATCCATATAATCACGGTGCTAACAATAACTAGTCTAAAGACCTACTAAGTCATATGAAAGTTACCTAAATCTTTATCGCTTAGAATACCGGTTCATTAATTACTAATAATTCTACGGTCAGTTTGTTATAAACATAGTTTCTGCTTAAGTGAATAGAGTTTCTTTCTACTGGCTGATGAACTGTCAGCGAAAAGGCTCTTGTACAGCGTGCACGAATCTTTGCTCATGGACATCTACTCAAGTTTGAGAGTTTCAAGCTCTTTAGTTGGTCATGCGATATGTTTGCACTCATTGGACCTGATTAAGATGGCCAGTTCAATTATCTCCATATAGTAACGTTCTTCGGACTTGAGATTCTGTTTAGACATCTATATTACTGACCTAGTGCTCTATTGAGCTGCCTTGATCCAACCTCTTACCTGCTTGTTACTACCTTAATAGTGTTAGCTACAGAAAGAACAAGATGGACAAAGACCAAAGGGACCACAAACTTGTCAGGATGATGTTGCTTTGTTCGAATTGATATAGACTAACTCATAATCTGACATTGGAACTCAAAAGTGGTATGCCCCAACACAGTTCACAGGCTGAGACGTGATTCGGTGTCACCGTCTTTGTGGAGCTGAATGCGACAGTGCAGGAGTCAAGCCAATGAATGGTTGCGATCACTCGGGCAGGAAGGCTGTACGTTCTTTTGTCTTTGTTCTGGCTGCCAGGTTCAGGCCAGCAGCCACTCAGATTAGCGGAAGATAGTACCGAGAAGTGGTCAGTGAGCCGAAAGGCCACTGAAAGGGCCCCTAGTTTAGCCATTGAACAGCCTGGGAACAGCGGCCAGCCCGCCTGGCAGGTTCCTGTCTCCGGCCGTTTTCCTGACGGGACTGACAACCGACAGACCCACCTCACCAGAATGCCTTGTCTTTCAGGCTCAAATCACCCTCTGCCTCTCCCTCATTCCAAACACTCCACACAGTCCACACCTCACCTCTCGCCCCCGACCCTGATTCAACCTCTGACATCCTAACCCAACATCGCCCTATTCGACGCCAAAACCCTCGCTCTGCGCAAGCACCATTCGCCCCATTTCTCCTAAAAAATCGTCGATTCCTTTCCTCGAACTCTGCAAAGACCACTGCAAAACTATTATCTGCCCGCGCGGCGCCGGCTCCGCTCACCGAGTCCCCGAGGAAAACCCAGTGCAGTGCATGACGTTCGGCTGAAGAGAGGAGCGGAGCGAAGGACTTCTCGTCGACGACCGGCGCGACTCTCGCCCACAAATCTCCCTTGCGGAGTCGTCCACGATGTCGTTCCATCCTCAGACTCCCCAGAGCCCATCGCAATTCTCCTCCGGGACCTCGGAGCCCGTGTTAAGCGTGACAACCTCAATGACCTCCACAGCCACGCCAACCACCTTGCCGACTCCCGCCCACAGCGTCACTGGAAGCGCCCATCACGACCTTGCAATGACCGACGACTCTCCCCACAAGCGGAAGCGCTCTGTGGATGACAGCGGCGACCGCGAGCAGAAGAAGGTTCACACCGAGGAAAGCAAGCTGGGCATTGAGGACCTGCATCTCGATGTGGGGAAGAAATACCTTCTTTGCCAGACTCCTCATCCAGAATCATTACCGCGCGTCTCGGAAGATCTTTATGACATGTTCAACCTCAGTGGGCTCGCCGCCGAAGTAGCCCGGGAGAAGCCAAACGGAGAAAAGAACGCATTACGTTCATCTTACACAGGCCATATGAAGAACTTAGGTATTGCTGGCAACTGGAAAGTGCGAGTAACAGACAAGGACTCTAACACCGAGAAACCTGACTTTTTCGACATCCTGCACATGCCCGATGAGGATTGGGACAACACGATAGTTAAGGGTCAAAACATCAAACACGGGCTATCACAAGCAAGTCTCTCCGCCCTCGGACGAGCAGTCACCATGGCCAAGGGACCTATAGGCAAGAAGGACTGGGACATCTCAAGATTAGGACTTCAGTCACCCGGCCTGGATTCAAAGCAAACTTCATCGGCGAGACCCACCGCTCCCAACACTCCGCTCAACGTACCTGGCGCAGTAGGACGACTAAAGGCTCAGGGGCCCTCAGCAAACGATCCCAACCGACCAAAGCGTAACGTGAAGAAGCGAACATATGGTGATAGCAGTTTCGAGGGCTATGGTGAAGGTTACCCTGACGATGACACAGCCGTGGAAGGAGGCTACTCAACGGGAGAGGGAGAAGGCGGCCAGAAGCGACGCAAGAAGAACCCGGGAAACACCTCGCCATACCCGAGTGCTATGCGCCAGCAAAGCTACGGCCCTGGCATGGTGGGCGCATGAAATATCTTGACGGTAGATGCCCAGTCATGTCTCATGTTTCACGACTTGTATACACACTATGAAACGATTCCAACAGGCTCTTGTTCCCTGGGTCTCGTACACGCCACACAAACAAAAAAATCTCGGTGCTACTTGCTTTGACAGCCTCCTCGGCTTTTAATCTTCAATCTTGGGGTTTCATTTTTTTCTGCATTCTGAGGGGACGGACACACGACATGTGCGTCCCAACGAGCATGGCGTTTGGGCAAAGGAGAGAGGCGGCATATGGGTAAGGTTGGCCGGTCACTCGGGGGTAGGGGAGGCATGTTTCCACGTTTCTTATTTCTCTCAAAAGACGACACGGCCTAGCACGAGGGGCGCAGACACTGGGCAGTGGTGATAACAATAGTCAGGGCTTGGGCAAGATACTAGAAGGTTTAGGTATAATTTTTGACCTGTTTATGCCATTTCACCTTGTACCAAATGAAGTTGTTGACTATCTCAACATCAATGGGCGGATACAACAGTAAAGTCAGGCATGCACTGCAACAATAACGCAATAGGTATCGAATACATTATATGGCGTGCACGATGCATAACGCCAAAAGAAGGAGAAGAAAACAGAAACATAGATAAGTTGAGCATCATAGGTAATCCACAACAGAGTATGCATTTGCTGGCCCCCAGGAGATGATCCTAAGAGACGAAACTTTCTTTGAAGAGTTTAGGATATTTAGGATATAAACTTAGGATATTTAGGGTAGGCTTAGGATACTCTATGGTAAGTTCGATGGAGCGGGTGGCGTCAACCAAATACAAATGTATAATGATGGAACCGATACGAGGCCGCATATTCTCTCATATAATTTACATATAAAATCAAGCAATTACTCGCAAGAAACCAAGCGGCCTTATATTTAGTACTGTACTATCTACAATTGGGCATGTCTCCTTCTGAAGCCTACAGAGATCCTAAGTTTAGGGTCTTTAGATTCCCAAATTCCTTCCACTCGCACCACACTGTCACGTCCCAATTTCCTCATCCTTCAACATCACCAGATCTTCAAGCTTCCCTTGCTTGATGTCTTCGCATGATGTCAACTTATGATGTGGTTATCTGTAGCCACGTATACTTATCATCTCAATACAGAAAGACTGTAAAAACTCCATCGGTCGCTAGCTCACCTTCGTGGACTAGAGGTTGCCTGACGCCACGATGAGCATCGTTACCGATTTTCCGCATCTGCCTCTACACTCTGGCCTCTACGAGCAAGAAGGCAAGATGATATCAACTATGATCATCGACGAATGACATGCGGCAAAGAAGGAGAATACGCAACTCAACCAAGCCATTCGTTGGTAGAAGTACGGGCATGCATTTCATGCTCACCGGAGCACCGGTTTTCAACACATGGTGTGGCATCGCTGGTCAGCTTATGCTACTCCCTAATGGAGGCCCATTTGTAAACCTCAAACACCACAGCGAGCTTGTCGACAGCCCTGCTTCTAGTCAGTCGAACACGCCCAGTAAGAAAGAATCAGCGATCTTGAAGATGATTCTGGCGTCGATGACAGCCGGGAGACCCAAGGAGATCCTGCAACTGCCACCAATCCGATATCACGAAATGAGAGCCAGCACTCAGGCCGAGCCATTTTCTATCATCGGGATCGAGGCCTGGACTACAGAGGGACAACATCTCCTTCGATACGCCAGGCATAAAAGCAAAAGAAGACTCGCGTTCATGGGATTGGCTTGGTTACAAAAAGCACAGACAGAGGCAAAATGATCACTTCTTCGCATTGCCACTAACATCGCCGATGGCCTCCCAGCTGACAACATGCCTTGGACAAAACAGATACAGCCACGGCGTTACCTTGGGGCTTTATTTAAAGAAGACCTCAAACAGCTGAACAGCTACATCAAAGGCGAGATTCAGGAAAAGAGGAAGAGGTAGCAAAGTTTACACCCAGGCCCCAATATAGCAGCAATCAACGCTCGTCTTGGTACAGATTGGGGCCTCATCCATCATCAACACTAAAAAAGAAGAGGAAGAAAACTCCAAAAGACCACTCTCCGAGAGGAGCAAAACCCAGATCACATACTCCGTACAAATATCTTCAGTTACGATGCAGGAGGCGATAACAAAGAAGAAGACCTCAGCCTAGAGGGCGACGGGAGTGAGGAGGACGAGCCAAACTTCAAGCAGGGAGGTCGTGTTTCATCAGGTTGACCGTACGCAAAGATATTTGACCGTCAACACTTATCGCTTGCTAATCTTCGTATGTATCCCGCGCAAATAAAAAGAAACAGATCTAGGTAGTTACTTGAAAGGGGAAAAAACCGATACTCGCTCGTCTTCCAAGCCTTGTATGTAGTATCATTGCGCATATCTCATTATATCCAGCCATTACATCCTCTCACAACATGATATACATGCATCTCAAAATGCATTGCCACCCACTACTCTCATATCCTTTAACAATTGTTACAGTCCTCTCCAAAGTTGCCGTTCTCAACTGTTGGGTATGCGCCAGTAGTCATCTCAGCCCAGCTCCAATCTAGTGTCATTGGCAGAGAGAACAGGTCTTGCGGAAGAAGGGGCTGCTGGAATGCCGCCACTGGAATCTGCGGAGATGAATTCATGTTTGTGTCGCCATAATTCATTGAGTCAAAGTCGCCCGACTGAGGCACCGGGAACTCTTGAGGCCAGCCAGCTGACATTGCTGAAGGAGAAGGGTCGTTCATTGGACTACCCATGGAGAACTGTCCCATTGAGGCACCGTTCTGGGGAGGCGATAACTGGGCTTGTGATGATCTTCTCTGAGAATTAGAAGACACTGAAGTAGTTGTTGCTGATTCTGCAGTGCTCGACTGTCGAGCCGTGGCCGTAGTAGCGTTGACAGATGATTTATTTGTATCCTGGTTCTTACGCTTGCGTCGAGAAGACTGTTCCTTTTCAGCCTTGTCGATTACAGCCTTTGCTATACGCTCAAACTCGGCACATATACCGAGCATTCGATGCACACCGCCCTGTTCAGCCTCCTGTCCAAGCATGGAGAGGAAGGTGACCACAATGTTCATGAGTCGGGTGTCTGACTTTGCTCGGGGATCGAGTGGGTTCTGTAAGATATTTCCAAACAGCGTCACCAGTGCAGAAACAGGAAAATAGAGAATCATCCTGAAAGTGATGTTAGTGTATCGCTAGTATGATGAGAGTTCGAAACCTACCAAACGCAGGCAAAATCGCCTTGGGGCACATATTTTAGCAACGAGACAGAAGCTCGTGCTGCAGCCGTGCATAGTGCTGCAGAAGAAAACACCCGCGGGTTTAGTGGTCGGGCATTCAGACCTTGAATGGCATAATTGGCCAGCCGACTGGTCCAGAGTCCATGCGCAACTGACATGCGATGGATGGTTGTCAGGCAGTTATAATAGGTAAGATGCAACATGACAACGTGAAGAATCAGAGGAGTGTGCGAGGCATTGATGTCGTGCTCGGGCCGATAGTCAATCGGGATGCGATCCTTCCATTCTTCCAACTTGTGATCCAGCTCGCCAATGGTGTGGAGTAGCTCACCATCTGATTGCTTTGTAGCTTGAACAGAGTACAGCCTCTTATAGACTTCACTCTCGATAGTGGCAAACTCACACATAGCCCGGAAGAGATTCATCTTACCCTTGCCATCTGCCAAGGGGATATTGCCAATGTTGTCCTCCGGGTCAGCATCCGGAAGCTCAACGTTCATGTCGTCATCGTCCTGGGCAGGTGGACGACCGGCTCGGAGGCAGAGATCTTTGTCTAGCATATACGCGATCCAGAAGACTCTCTTCCGTTGCTCGATCTCTATGGGGTTCAGGTTGAATCCCGTCCCGCGCTTATGGAGCCCGATACTGTGCGCCAGGCGCATGGCTGCTGAGACCAGCAGCAAAGTGGGCTGAGGGTTTGGCGTTCCTTGTAAAAACAAAGCCATACCAAGAAGGGCTTGGACACTCAACAAATCGGTGTTGCGCATAGTCAGCTCGGGAAACACTCCGATGGCATTCTTCAGGTGACCCCATGCCTTTTCGTCCTCATCCTGTGGCACCAGATTGCTCATGACTCGCAAACGATGGGCAATCGCGAGCGCACAGTTGAGACTGGCCCACCATCCAGAGCCTTGGTAAGGGTCTGATGAGTATTGAAGGTGTACTAGGTGCATGAATGTCGGCCGATGAAATAGAGGGAAGATGCAATTGAAGTTGTCGAAGAAGTCCTGGAGAAGTGAAAGTGCCTCAGGCTTGGGAGGTAAAGGCCGGAAGATGGGTCGTTGGAATAGGTCGCCAAAGACTTCAGGTTTCCAATTAGTCCATTTGTGGTCATCGACAGATATATCCGATATGGTCCGTTGAAAAGAATCATCCCCTGTTTTCGAATTCACCCACGAAACTCCCTTTGGTGAAAATATGGAGAAGCCAGATGACGACCCTGCAGCATGTCAGTAAGGGGTGTTCATACAGATATAGTCTAGTAACTCACCAATGTATCTGGTCTCTCCAAAATTATTTGTTACTAAAGAACACATCAACTCTGAAAGAGCCTCCACTTCTTCCTGATCTTCCTGTTTGATCTCTTCCACATTCGCAGCTGGTGCCGGAGCTGTTGATGGAGCTGTCGACGGAGCTGGTGTTGCTGATTTGCGTTTATCATCCTTGGGCGAGGTAAGTGAGCTTTGAGGGGTCATCTCGCCCCCATCTGCAGCAGCCGATGGGCCGGATGTCGATTGAGATGGTGAGTTAGGGTTGGATGCCGCAGGCATTGACACCTGTCTTGACTTCTCTTGTCGTTCCAGTAACCTTTTCTCTAACGCGCCAAGGTCATCATCATCTTCGTCAAGGAGGCCTGTATATAGAAGGTCAGTATGATGCGGTCGTGTCAGTAAAGAAAATTCTTCAAACCACTTACCAGAAAGTCTCAAAAGATGCTCCATACGGTTCAGCCGGTTCTCAAGTCCCTCGATGTACTTGGCACTTCAAATCTGTCAGCAACCACATGATTTCGCAATGAGGTGAAAGGTCATACCCTTTAGGAGGAGCACGCTTCTTCTCAACTTGCGTGAAGACACACTCAGTCTTATAGTTGATACAGTGAGTACAAGAAGGCATCTTGCCGTCACACTTGATCTTTTTCTTCCGGCACATATCACAGGCCTGTTGGAGTTCCGATCAGCACACAATACTCTTAAGCCGGCTGCGCCGGGATCTATCCTAGGTCCCATACCCTAGCGATTCTCCTTCTCTTGGGGTCATTTGCATCTTCAAGCAACATAGCCGAGTCATTGAACATCTGCGCAGCAATCTCTGGGGGCAACTGCGGTATGCCATCGTAACCACCAAAAACCTGCGGCGGATGATTCATGATCGGCGGGGCCATGCCCGGGACCTGAAAGCCCATATGGTCCATCTTGTTCGAAGTGAAAGGGTTTCCTGATTAAAATAGTCGGTTGAAGTGGGAGTATCGCGTTTCGAGGTTCGCAAAGCGGCGGTCCCGTGGTTCAATTCAGTGGCAATGAGTCGTCGCCTTGCGACACGAGAGTTGGAATGCGACAAGCAACCGTTATAGTGCGATAGGCTGGGCTGTGAGAGTCTCAGTCACGGTGAGATCATCTGTGCGATACGGAGAGTGGGAGCTGGAGCTGGAGCTGGAGCTGAAGCCGGAGCTGTGGAGTGAAGAATATTTTGTTGGTTGGGGTAAATCGTAGATCGGAGCCCACGGATCACTAATAGTTATTAAGGTATGATAATTCAGACAAGGAGCAAGGAGACGGAGTCGAGAAGGAAGAAGCCGAGGTGGGCGATTTGGAGGCGCCGGTGCGCTAAAAAGCTCCCAGACCAGGTCAAGTCTGTGGTCGACTAACGTTAGCTTGGTTAAGACCCGACTCTATGACTATCACTGTCAGACTGAGGCGGAGATGGAGTGGGGTGGCGGAGTTTGGTTGGTTTTGTCTTGGTGTGAATTCCTCTGGCGGGTACTGACTGAGCAGCGAAGTGAGTGCACAGTACTGTATCAGTAAGTAGTGGTCGACTGTCAAGTCACGACGGCGATGAGGGTGAAGATAACGATTGAATTCAAATCCAAGTCTACGTCGCCAGATCGTGGTGTTGACGAAATTTTCATTCTTCCGAGTCAACCGGCAATGACAAATTCAAAGCATAAACCGGCAAGTCAAGTATCCGTTAGCATTTGCAACTGGAACTGGAACCTGCTACAGTTGCCAATTGGTACCTTGCTAACCTCAGCTTGGACCGGTGAGACAAGAGAAGTCGCAGGGAAGGCAAGGACTCAATGCGCGGGTATTTGTTTCGAATCCGGGAACGAGGAAAGGAAGGTAGGTACCTACCTGCCACTCCTGGTGCATGAAGACCTGAGACCCTCAATCAGTGGAGGGGAGGGTGTTGAAAAATAACTGACCAAAGAGTGTGCTAAGTTTGTCACAAATCATCCTGGGCTTGTCCAAGTATTTCTTCCACTGAGAATGAGGTCTCGAGACTTCTTACTAGTAGGCATGTACATGCCCTAACTGCCATCGAGCATCAAGGCGAGGCCGCCGGCAGTCGTTATTACACGTTCCCTTCAATAGCTCATGGCGATGTCATTGGCTTCAGCCAATCACCCTAGAATAGGCTCTATGAGATGCTCTACTGTAGCCGCAGATCAGCTGAATAAACAATCAATTTGGTAGTTCTCTGCTGCAAGCAATGATATGATGTACAGATTTGTAAACACAACTTCCGCCTCTGCAGCAAATGATCGTCATAGGACCCCTGGCTCTACGGCAGTCAATTTTAACTGCTGAAGGCCTCCACTGTATTTCGTCTCTGCTCTTGGCGATGGGTCGCTGAGAATAGCCCACTGTTTATAGAACAGGGTACATGACCCGGAATCCTTCTCTGGATGGATCAAGTCTCCATGTATACAGCCTTTGCTTGCATGCTATAATATCTTACTATAACGCAATTCTGAACTTGGGCATTGCTCGATCGGCACTTCGTGGGTCTTCCAGGTTGATAGAGATACCTTCTACTCGTTCCTGCGTAGCCAAGCCACTCTTCCGCAAATAGTATGGGCTTCAGCCTAGTAGAGCTTGCTAAATATTGACAGCCAAAGTAGCAACATTGGCGTTAAACTTGCTGTTCATCTCATAGTTTATATCCGTCAAGTGACCGTCAGAGCTACATAGGTAAGGTAGGTAGCTAAGTCTATGATCAATACCTCTCTGTCACACTTCAATATTGATCGCTGCGTCAAGACTGGAAAGCCTCGTTATCTCTCGCCTCTCTTGGCCCCCGATCTTACAGAGAATCTGTATGCGACCTTGATCCCCTGATGACGTGTCTCAGACCTAAAACACACAGACAACCGTTGGAACCTAACTAAACTACTTTATCTAGCCCCCCATGCCAACTTGTGTCATCCTAGTCAATGTCAACGGCTCTCTAAACGCCTGGCAACTTAGTGGATTCAATTTCAATTGGAGAAGAGATCGTCCATCCCGAATACGTCGCTTCGTCCGAACCCAAGGGGGGCTGTGCATCCCGAGACACTTCCTTCTTGACTCGTAACAGTATTGGAGAAAGCAGCCAATTCTTGATAGAAAGGCATGGGCATTTTAGGCTCATCCAGCGACTGTATTAATTAATAACATTGGATGTTGTTGAGTCGAAGCCGTTGCCCACGTCAAAATATAAGTCTCATTACTGAAATTGACGATGGATTTCGAGGCCATCACTTGGGTTCCTTAAGATACTTTGCCTACAAGAAGGCACTTTAATGTTTCTTCAAAATCCGTCATCCGTAAGCACTCGCCTCGCCTTTCAGGGTCTTCAACCCTTTGTTGTTTCGGATTCGCCGCGGGTAGTGTTTGATATGCAACAGCCGATGCGCACCGAAAGTCTAATGAGACTGCCAGGTGTAAGGAAGAGCTCGGAGCCTATAAGAGAGTAACGGAAGTCTGAAGAAGCCATATGCATCTAAATTGGATCTGATGTCAATTATAATAGCTTGGATTACTGAACAGAGAATATGAGCCAAACGTGACTAACAATACGTATTGAATACCTAGCGTGGCAGTTTATTAAATCTTATCTAATTCCATATATTCAAGAAACGGGATTTTATAGATTACATCAGTAGATGTAATTTGAGCAAGGCATGAAGGACGGCAATTGTCTCTCAAATAAAGCCTTCCAGGCCTTTATATCTTATTCAAATCATGGCTAGCAAGCTTATTATATAGACCAGTTCTTCCTCTCAACGCTCTCTAATCCTTTGTCTACAGCTTGCAAATCCATCCAGGGATATATCCCCTTCCCAGTAGAGGTCGTAATGTCGGAAACGAAGTAAAACAAGAAAAACAAGATAGTTACAAAAATGTCGTTAATGAGAGTCAAGAAGAGAATGGACCATCAAGCGTCGCATAGTATATATTTTCCAAGTGAATCAGTCCAGCTTCCTCCGTTTTGTGGGCAAAAACGTCCTCCTCTTTATACATGTGACTCCACCTCTAATACCCATATCTGCAGGTTTTGTACGTCCAAAGAGATCCGCAGTGGTACGACGACCACCATTAAACGCCGAACAAGATGCTTCGTGCGCCACTTGTATCAAGTGGCAGCGACCAAGTTTGTAATGAAAAAAGTATGTGATGACCGCGAATTCGCGGTTGCAGCTGGTTAATGTAGCAGCAGTGGAGGCTAACAATATGTGGTGAGATCGCTCATGATGCTGCAGCAGGTACGGAACGCTCAGGTATCAGGGATAATCAAAGCAATACGCAAATGCGGATAGTGATATAATCAGATTCTCTCCTGGAACCGTGATGGTGAGCCAAACGACCCATCACGAGATGCAATGGAGCCACCACCCGTTGAGCCTCCCAGGGCATCAGAATCCGGTCTTGGTCGTGACGGGTCAGTAAAAGGATTCGACTCTGTAACAGGCGTTCGAGCTGGGCCGGACCGAATTACAGGCACGCCACTTATTGGCCGCATTGGTGACCCAAGAGCAAGGTGAGGTGAATCTCGGTCACTCGGATCAAATGCCATAGAGCCTCTCCAGTAGTCAGAGTTACCACTCATGACACTTTCTCGATTCGCCCGGTCAGTCGAGGGAGGTTCGGTCCGCGGATCAGAATAACCGTCACCACCAACCTGAAGAACAGAAGGAAGCTTCTTTCCTGAAACTCGGTAGAACCCTCTCTCACTGACAGGCTCCAGTTCGGAGGTTTGTCGTTGCTTTTTGCCCATCAGTCCCGCAAACGCGGCAGTGATGGCAGCAGATGCCCCAGCACGTTCGGCCATTGATGCGCCACTTCCACCGTCAGGCCCAGATGTTGGGCCACCAATTGACCGCGTTCCAGACTGACTCCCACCGAGTATGCCACCTCCAGGATGCTTCTTCTTGTACCTGAGAGCAAACAGGACGAAGAACGCCAAAAACGCCACGCCCGCAATGCTTCCCACGACACCACCTATCACTTGCTTCTGCTGAGGCGAGAGTGTGCCAGTATCGGTGTTGTTGGAGTTCGAAGTGGTCGTCGCCGCTGGTGGTTGGTTATCAGCTGTTGCGGCACCGCTTCCTCCTTCATTATCTTCGTCTCCCCACGAGCCAGAAGACCAAGTTTCCTGAGCCGAAATGCTCGAGTATACCGAGTCAGAGTAGCTGTACGTCGAAGTGTCGCTAGGGTTGATAGAAGAGGTGACGAAGGTCGAAGACACCACCAGGACAGTGGAAGAACTGCGGGTCCGTGAAGCTGTGTTCGTCGTTGGCGGTATCGTGGTTGTGGAAGGCTTGGACTCTGATTGCGTCACGTCGGTAGTAGCTATTAAAGTTTCATCAGACGTCACTTCTGATGAAACATCTTGCGTCGCTTCCGAGGTCAAGTCGGATGTAGTCTCTATTAAAGTAGGGGTGTCGGTTGTTGTCGCGGTCAGGTCATCTGAAGCAAGTGATGTCAGTCACATGGCCTGGTCATAAACTCAAACTATAAATAGGAGGGGCGAATATTCGTACCGGTGGTTACGAGGGCGGTCTCCGACCCACTAACGTCCGAGGCTGTTGTGTCAACGACAGTAGTGGGAGCAGTTGGTGACGTTGTTTCGTGACTCGCAGTGTCAGGATCTGTCGACGTCACAGGTCCATTAGTCTCATTTGTTGGAGGAACCGTGTTAGTTGGTAAATCGGCAGTGGGTAGCAACGTCGTGTCATTAACAGGCTCGGGTATTGAATCGGATACGGTCGCATCTGGGACAGGCGCAGACGGTGATGGGTCGGTCAAACCAGGTGTTTCCACGGCGGTCGCGGCGGGAGCGGAGGGAGGTGACGGAACATTGTAGCTCGCAGCCGGATCCGACGCCACGGCCGCCACGGAGATCTTGGGTTCCGGGTCAGAAATGGCGGCGACGGTGATACCCGAGGCAGAATCCACGACGACGGTAGCAGGTGGTGCGTAGTGGGTTTGGACTTCGATTGGCGATCCGACTGAATCGACGACCTGAATAACCGACACAGTCTGAACAACTTGAGTAACGAGATCTTGTTCAGCGCGAGGTTTTAGGGCATTGGCATCGGCGATGGCGTGTACGTGCTTGGGCTGGGCAGCACGAAGATGGAGGTTGGCAGGCGACTTGCTTCGATGCAGATGATGGTGGGAGTGATGAGAGTGGTGGCCGGTCTTGTGGAGCTGCAGATGGCTCTGTTCGGCTGGTTCGTCAACGGCTCTGTCATCAACGGTTTCGAGCTGATGTAATTGGAGATGAGCGTGGTGAATATGGTTAGGAGATATGTCCTTTTCACTTTCGCTGGAACGTAGGAGGCGAGGGTGCGAAGCAGAGCGAGATTGTTGAATAGAACCAGGGTCAGATTCACTCAGGACGGACAGATCCGAAGTAGGAAGGGAATGTGACTTTGAAGGATCCAAGTTTGAATGCAAAGGATCGACATCCGTATCCATATTCCCATTGTTGCTTTCCTTACCCATATCCAGGGCCTGAGCGAGTGAAGGCCCGCTGGATGAGTAAGTCATTGGATTGGATATGGATGCGTCGCGGCCGCGGGCGTGGCCCGTTGAGAACGTGGCGATGAACCTGAAGTAAGTACACTACAGTACTTGCAATCCAGGTGAGGTGCCAATGCCAACTTTCGCTTCGCTATAATTTTAGTGGATGTGGCCCTGTAGTGCTGCGTAAAGGTGGACGTTGCAGTCCAGCCTACCCAACTAACGCAGGGGACGTGCACCAGCCGGTTTCAGAGGCGGATACCTAAAATAACAACACGACTTTGACTTAAGTGGCTCCTTGAGCTGAAGGGGGACAAGGACAGACGAATTTGACCCCAATGCGGAACACGATTAGGTGATCGTATTCGCTAGTGTGTGCTTCGAGAAAGATGTTTCTGCTTTTTTCTTTGCATAAGTGTCAGTTTCCCTAGAGAGGCTGGTTTCCCTTGCGCCGCTTCTAGAATCGGTAAGAGTGCAAATCGTATCAGCTGCCGTCGACAAAGCACATGATCGTTGAAGCACTCGACTCGAAGGGGAGTAGCAACAGATCCAACGATGACGCGCAAGCACTAATCAACACTCACAAACAGACAACAAACAGACAAAGAATTGGACTGATGTGGGTATGATTTCGTGTAGGGACAAAGGACGGGTCCAAGTTGAATCCTAGGAGATATTTTCGCCCCTATGCAATCTTGCTCCGTCGCTGTTCGGTCCTTTGACTCCTTGATTTGAGGCTTCTTTCCAGGTCGGTACGACACAAAGTCGATATACGGCAACAAATAAATGGCTGATGCCTTGGTCGTGAGACCCGTCCGGCGACGCTGATCTGATGAATATAAGCCCGGAAAGTAACGAGCGGCAGGGCTATCGTGATTGGTGATGCTGTATTGCGTGGTGAGTGCTGGCTGTGATGATCTGCGCTTGCTTTGTTCCAGTTTTTTCTTGTTTGCGTAGGTATGCACAAACGACAATGATCCTCCTGATTTCTTCGGTGTTGGTTATCCTTCCTTTTCAATCTCAGTTTCCAATTACTATTATCGACAATTGTATGGCGACAAACACAAACAGGGGCGCTAGTTGAGTCGTCGTCGTCAACGTCGTAATTTTTGGTCGTCCAGATTCGTCTCAGAAGGGATGGTACAAAAAGAGCGATGTCGTTCAAGAAAAAAGAACAAAGAGAGTGACTAGTGAAGACAACAGAGCAAAAAAAGAGAGTATTATGGTCGGTGACAAAGGCTAGCAAGAGCAAAGAGAGAAGCCCAAGCAGAGCAAAAAAAGAGAGGGACGGGAAAGAGAGACAAGGTCAAGACAAGACAAGACAAGACACGACAAGACACGACGGGAGGCGCCTATACTAAAATTGATGTGATGCGGGACAAGGAAACAGGAACAGGCGGAGAACACAAGCCAAACACGACCTTTCCTCAAGGTACTGTTGATGGTGACCTTCTCAGAGCGTTCCTCAGGGTCGTGCGTGTGTGTGGTGCATGGATCCATGGGGGTCCCTACTTGGTCTGTGGTACTGGTACCTGGAGCTATTCCTATTCTTCTCTCAGTCTTTCCCGTTTCCCTCTCTGTTCCTCGCGAATTGCGTGCCTCTCCCCTGTCAATATTCGGTGATCATGCCTAGGTCAAACTGGACGATGCGCGGTTATGAATGAGCTAACGGTCATGGACAAGAGGCCCGAGATGGAGATAATCTCGCTTCAAAGAGGCAGGCCAATCAACGTGGAGCAGCCGTACGACATAACGACATGGGTGGGATCAGTAGGGCCATCACTTTATTAGCCAATGCCCACGAAATACGACAAGAAACATGATTCGGAGGTATTTAGAGCCACAGGGGGCATGCCACGGTTGAGTCGTGCTCTGGTTGGCGTAATCCAGAATTGGTGCTCAACCAACAACATCTCACGGCCACGTTGTACAGAACTTGAACCATGGTGCGGCATAACGTTGGGCCAGATCTGATATACTCGTCAAAGTCACGCTGAACAATAGCCCCTAACAGGAAGCAAAGCAATCAGCTAACAAGAAACATTCAGCCCACAGGAGCCACAACTGCGCTTGGAAACCAGGGTCTGATGTGCAGTATGTACTGGACCCCAACCCTCAGGGAGCAAGAAAAAACCAAAGACTTTTTCCAAGTGATAAAAATAACTGGTCTAAAGGCTTCCTAAGTGTATACTAAGTTTACCTAAATCTACCTAAATATTTTTTATCACTTAGGATAGAAGTCCTAAGTCTTCTTGCCCCCTTGCCAGAATCCAAGCTTCTATTCTCTTCGCTTTTGTGACTGCGAGCTCAAGGGAACCGATGAGTTGCTGATAATAATAATAACAACAACGACGACGACGACGACGACGACCCCCTTTAACCCGTAGAAACAGGAGTCGTTCAACGCCGTCTCATTCAACAGTCAAACCCACTGAGACGCATGATTGAATCCATGTTCCCGGCTGAATAGTCTTACGTACTATACTATTATCTTAAGCTATTCTCTAGATGTTGCTAAGACCAAAGTGGTGGGTTTTGGTAGGAGAAAACGGTGGCCCAGCATGGGTGGGTGTGGCCCGGACCCCGAAGTATGGTTCTCATTCAAACAACGGAAGAAGCAACGCAATCGGGGAAATTAAACCGGGGTCGCTGAGCACGCATGTGTCACGGCGGACCTGACGAATCGGGGCTAACAGCTGATATTCGATTCAAAGCTTGGCATTTATTGATGGACTGCCATGGCCTCATAACCGATGTATTTTGTGATCTTATTATAAGCCGGAGGTTGCGAAAAGGGGGTCTGAATAGGAGATTAATTATCATCTTCAACACCTGCCAGCAAGGTAACTTAGTATTTGTATCCGTAGGAGGCTAAGTGATCATCAAATATTCCGAGCTGCAAGTTAATCAACCAATCTGATGTGAAGGATGAAAAAAGATCGACATCCAGTTTTAGGCCCTAGGCATAGAAATGTTTATTATCCTTCGATGTAATATCGAGCCTCAGTAAAGTTCTGCATTTGTTAAAAAGAAAAA